>NC_091567.1:15211346-15213846 GCF_042767895.1 Penaeus vannamei
TTTTTTTTTCAAGCGGATCTAGCACTGTCTTGGAGAGTTGACTAAGAGCTGGAGATAGGTAATCAACTAGTGAATGGATAAATGCAGTATAGATATTTCTGGCCAAAGGAATGGAGACCCCAGCAGCATTGTTGGTTAACCAGCGGAGGGGTTCAAGGCGCCGATGCAACTGTGTTAACAATTCCTGAACAATGGGATGAACATGCTGACGTGCCAGGGTGGTGGGAAGGACTCGGACTGGAGAGCCCAAATAAATATAAGGCGTTTTAAGCAGGGAAAGTTCTTGCCTGAAATCTCAAGCGCTTTTCTTGCTAACTCAAGCATTTCGCTTGCTTTCTCAAGCGACCTCCGTAGATGGCTAGACGCGCTTGCTAAGTCAAGCGGTGTACCGTCACCATGGCACCGGCGTCGGTCGCGTACCGTACTGGTCACGATCCTTCGAATGCAGGCGTTGGCCAGGAACTCCGCTTAATATCTTATCAGATAAATAATTATTTCACGGTATTTGATTCTATAATTTTCTTAAAATCATATTCAAAGAAAATGAAATTAACTGAAAACGAAAGAAGATACTGGAGATTATGGGAATGAAAAGTGTTTTACTTATAAATAATCAATTATTATAAGACGAACAATTTACCTCTTATTGTTAAACTCCTTGTCTCTCTAAATCGAGCATATATCTGCTATTCTATGAAATAAAGAATAATTCAAGTGAAAAAAGTCTGAGATATTCTAGCAACATTCTTCTGTTGATATTGTATTCGATGATTTGTTATATTTAACCTCATAAAATCGGATATATGGGAATGGGTAGGCTTATATTTCAATTCAGGGATATTCATTTGTTTTGATAATGCGTCAGAATGAAAGGGCTGTCAATTGAAAGTGGGTGTCATTGTTTTAGAGGCACTTTATATGAATATAGGAGAAAATATTGCGCTTTTTTAAAATGTTTGGGTAGATTTAATCTGACATCTTGATGCGGCGCTAGCTTGTCAGTTGTTTTGAATTGCGCGCTCAAACTGTTACCAACCGCCAGTGAAATAAGCTCCACCCTCGACTTGTGCATAAGTTATCTCTTTCCGATATTGTTGGTGGGAATATTACTTTTAAAACCCAACTATGTATATTTCGTGTGTTATTTTGATATTTCTATGCTCATCAAGGACTGTTATGATTTGAACTTTATAAAAAGACACTTCCACATGTCTGGCATCACTGAACAGGGCCTGCCTGCCTTGGAAAGCGTTTTAAGCAGGGAACGGTACAGCGCTTGGCCTATCGGTAAGAATTTTTGCCCTGCTTAAAACGCTTATACTGTGTCCAGAATGGTATAATGCTAGGGCCCACTAAAAATTCAGGCAGTGTTCGTGGGTTTTGTGGAGTGAAGATCCTGCTTTTTTCAGGAGAGATGATAAGGCCACATGAAGAGGACGACTCGTAAAATGAATGTAAGAAATGCTGCAAATCTTCTGGGGAGTTGGAGTGAACACAGATGTCGTCAGCATAGCATGTGATTGTTGTCCCTGGGATGTCAGGGAGCTTGGAGATGAGGCGGTGCATAAGGATATTGAAAAGAAATGGACTAAGGACTCCTCCCTGTGGAGTCCCAAGACCAAAGCACTTGGGTGTGCTGCAGGCACCTTTAAAGAGGACATAGGATGATCTATTGCTTAGGTATCCTCGTATCCATCGCAATAGGTTTCCACAAATACCAAAGTCCACAAGTTGGTCGAGGATCACATCTGGATTTGCAATGTCAAAGGCACTTTTCAGGTCCATGAACGCCACAAGACTTGTAGAGGAGAGGCGGGTGTATAGCTCCAATAGACAGTGGTGTGTGCTGCGCTGTGGCAAGAATCCATATAATCTGGGTGAGAGTTTATCCTGAAGGCGATACAGAGGATGTGTTCCAGCACTTTACAGAAGCAAGATGTAAGGGATATTGGTCTAAACTTGTCAGTGCCATGCTTAGGAACAGGTACAATTAGCTCTTTGTCCAGTCTTGTGGCACATATCCATGTCTGAGGCAGAGGTTGTAAAGTTGTAAGAGGGGATCACCAGGGACTTTCAGGAGGAGGCGTAAGACAGAGTATGTGATCCCATCATCACCTGGAGCTGTTGCCTTACCCCTTGCAAGAGCACGGCGAAGTTCATCCTTTGTTATTGGAATGTCTTCCTCCTCATCTTTCTTTGGCAGGGCTGCTGACAGGCGTAGAGCACGGCGAGTTTTCTGAGAGATCACCTCTTGTACATATGAAGGAAGGCTTTGAACACTGGCTTGTTGCGACCAGGCCTTAACGAGATCTTGTGCATACTGAACTGGACTGTGAAGGAGTGCACTTGGGGTCTTTTTCTTTAAAGCCTTCTTGATAAGTCGCCACATGGACCCCACACTGGTCTGATGATTGATGGTATTCGTGAAATCATGCCAGGCATCACGATGAACACATTGTTGTAAGGCAACAACGGCACTGCTAGACGTCTGGTATTGCTT
>NC_091567.1:15216346-15218846 GCF_042767895.1 Penaeus vannamei
GCGTCCATGGAACCTATGTGGACACGTGCAACGAGTGTCAGTGTGCCACAGTAAGGAGCGTGCGCGTTGTGTGTGTTTGTGTGTGTGGGGGGGGGGGGGTAATATATGTGCTTGTGTAACTGTGAGTGATTAAATATGTGTGTGCGAGTGAATAAAGTCTGTTTATGTTTCTGTGCAGTCTGATGAACTTCTTTGTCGCATAGCTGGTTAGTATTCAGAGGTTTGATCATGCGAAGATTTAGTCGCTATGTTTCCCTCGCAAAAAGCTTGATTTTACTTTTTCTGTTAATGAGATTGATTCCGAGTTCGCTGTTTCGCAAATTCAACAACAATATGTCAAAATGAATACTTAAAAAGGTCAAATGAGAAGACAGAAAGTACTGCCATCTTCCGCTACACAGAAATTGTTTTTGTTATTGTTGTTATCTTTACCTTTATTCTTTTACAGAAACCGAACGAGAACTACCCCCTCTCCCCTAGTCCAACTGCGGCCTCTGCAGGGCCTGTGGGATGCGGCCGCAGGAAGGGCCAAGGATGCGCAAAGAGCATCGTCAGCGGCATGGTCTGCGCCCACGGAACTTATGTGGACACGTGCAACGAGTGCCAGAGTGCCAAGGTGAGGGGGGGGGGGTGCCTGTGTGTTTCGATAACGGGAGGATAATATATAATGATAAATAGAATTAGTTGAAAATTCAAACAGTTAAGAATGATGTTGATTCATGAATGAAAAATGAACGTTCATGGAATCTACATTTCTTCTCTTAGGCGACATATTGATATCTAGAAGCGTAAATAAATAAAATACAATGATATGCCTTAAAACCATTCTTCTCTTCTGCTTGCCACACCGCAAATTCAACAACAATATGTCAAAATTAATACTTAAAAAGGTCAAATGAGAAGACAGGAAGTACTCCCATCTCCCGCTACACAGAAATTGTTTTTGTTATCTTTATTCTTGTTCTTTTACAGAAACCGAACTACCCCCTCTCCCCTAGTCCACCTGCGGCCTCTGCAGGGCCTGTGGGATGCGGCCGCAGGAAGGGCCAAGGATGCGCAAAGAGCATCGTCAGCGGCATGGTCTGCGCCCACGGAACTTATGTGGACACGTGCAACGAGTGCCAGAGTGCCAAGGTGAGGGGGGGGTGTGCCTGTGTGTTTCGATAACGGGAGGATAATATATAATGATAAATAGAATTAGTTGAAAATTCAAACAGTTAAGAATGATTCATGAATAAAAAATGAGCGTTCATGGAATCTACATTTTTTCTCTTAAGCAACATATTGATATCTAGAAGCGTAAATAAATAAAATATAACGATATGCCGTAAAACCATTCTTCTCTTCAGATTGCTACACCGCCCCTCACTCCCGCCGGTTATCATTAGCATTATTATTAATTTACAGAAACCGAACGCAGACTTTTCCCTCTCCCGTACTGGGCAGATTCTTGGGTATCTTTTGCAAGGACCCGGTTCCTCGCAGCCTCTGATGGCCGCGAGTCCCCTTCCTCCTGCAGCCTCCGAAGGGCCTGTAGGATGCGGCGGGACGATAGGCCAAGGATGCGAGCAGAGCATCGTCGGCGGGATGAACTGCGCCTACGGAACATACATGGATATGTGCAACAGGTGCCACTGTGCCAAGGTGAGTAGTGTGTGTTTATGGTGTGCTCAGGCAAATAACTACAAGCCGCCAATTATAAAATAATAATAAAAACGATAATGACAGACACGAAGATTTGCAGAAAAGATCACGAAATCTTTTTTTCTTTCTTACAGGGGCCGAACGAGATCTGCGGAGGAGCATGGGGAGAACACGGCTTATGCACCGCAAACCTTTTCTGCTTCGTCGAAAACGTGATTCTCTTAGTTGGTAGATGCAGACTCTACATCTATGGCTAAATGCGGTTCTACAGTATTTAGTCCGGAAGAATACGTTTCCGGTCACGTCGATGTATTTCGAAGTTAGCAGTATTGCTGTCAAGTATTACCTCTCTTTTATGTGGAGATATCTGTATATAATATTAAAATATTCAAAAAGCATTTACAATTTACAATTTCCTTGTTGCATTCACATAATTGTTTACATTATCTGTCGATGAAATATCTAATAGAGTCATTTCTTTAGACAAGATAAGCTAGCACAAAACTCGCGACTGGAGGTCGATTTGTTTTCTTTATATTTAACGTAATCGTGATAAGTTCATGGTCAGCAACATGGCACGGAATGACATCGGAATGGAGAATGGTATCTGATCTCTTAGTTATTAAATGTAATAGAGAAGTGTTTTTTGTAATTCGTGTAGGTTTATCTATTATTTGTTCTAATTTATTTTTCTTGATTATCTTAGCTAACTTAGCATTAGATCTTGTTAAATCATCATTTAGGTCACCTAAGATGAAAAGTGGTTTCTTAAAGACATTTCTTTAAGAACCTTTTCAATGTATTTAAAAGATTCCGAGGTAGCATGAGGGTGCCTATAGACAGTGCCAGTAATAAA
>NC_091567.1:15223846-15238846 GCF_042767895.1 Penaeus vannamei
AACTTTCCCTCTCCTACCTTCTATGCTTCTTCCTTTCCATCTCCTAGCTCCTGTGCCTCTTCCTTTCCCTCTCCTAGCTTCTATGCTTCTTCCTTTCCATCTCCTAGCTTCTGTACCTCTTCGTTTGCCTCTCATAGCTTCTCTGCCTCTTCCTTTCCCTCTCCTAGCTTCTGTGCCTCTTCCTTTCCCTCTCCTAGCTTCTGTGCCTCTTCCTTTCCCTCTCCTAGCTTCTGTGCTTCTTCCTTTCCCTCTCCTAGCTTCTGTGCCTCTTCCTTTCCCTCTCCTAGCTTCTGTGCCTCTTCCTTTCCCTCTCCTAGCTTCTGTGCCTCTTCCTCACCCTCTCCTAGCTTCTGTGCCTATTTCTTTCCCTCTCCTAGCTTCTTTGCTTCTTCCTTTCCCTCTCCTAGCTTCTATGCTTCTTCCTTTCCCTCTCCTAGCTTCTGTGCCTCTTCCTTTCCCTCTCCTAGCTTCTGTACCTCTAACTTTCCCTCTCCTACCTTCTATGCTTCTTCCTTTCCCTCTCCTAGCTCCTGTGCCTCTTCCTTTCCCTCTCCTAGCTTCTATGCTTCTTCCTTTCCATCTCCTAGCTTCTGTACCTCTTCCTTTGCCTCTCATAGCTTCTCTGCCTCTTCCTTTCCCTCTCCTAGCTTCTATGCTTCTTCCTTTCCCTCTCCTAGCTTCTGTGCCTCTTCATTTCCCTCTCCTAGCTTCTATGCTTCTTCCTGTGCCTCTTCCATTGCCTCTCCTAGCTTCTTTGCCTCTTGCTTTCCCTCTCCTAGCCTCTGTGCCTCTTCCTTTCCCTCTCCTAGCTTCTGTGCCTCTTCCTTTCCCTCTACTAAATTCTGTGCCTCTTCCTTTCCCTCTCCTAGCTTCTGTGCCTCTTCCTTTCCCTCTTCTAGCTTCTGTGCTTCTTCCTTTCCCTCTCCTAGCTTCTGTGCCTCTTCCTTTCCCTCTCTTAGCTTCTGTGCTTCTTCCTTTCCCTCTCCTAGCTTCTGTGCCTCTTTCTTTCCCTCTCCTAGCTTCTGTGTTTCTTCCTTTCCCTCTCCTAGCTTCTGTGCCTCTTCCTTTCCATCTCCTAGCTTCTGTGCCTCTTCCTTTCCCTCTCCTAGCTTCTGTGCTTCTTCCTTTCCCTCTCCTAGCTTCTGTGCCTCTTCCTTTGCCTGTCCTATCTTCTGTGCCTCTTCCTTTCCCTTTCCTAGCTTTTTTTCCTCTTACTTTCCCTCTCCTAGCTTCTGTGCCTCTTCCTTTCCCTCTCCTAGCTTCTGTGCCTCTTCCTTTCCCTCTCCTAGCTTCTGTGCCTCTTCCTTTCCCTCTCCTAGCTTTTGTACCTCTTCCTTTGCCTCTCCTAGCTTCAGTGCCTCTTCCTTTCCCTCTCCTAGCTTCTATGCTTCTTCCTTTCTCTCTCGTAGCTTCTGTGCCTCTTGCTTTCCCTCTCCTAGCTTCTATGCTTCTTCCTTTGCCTCTCCTAGCTTCTGTGCCTCTTCCTTTCCCTCTCCTAGCTTCTGTGCCTCTTCCTTTCCCTCTCCTAGCTTCTGTGCCTCTTCCTCACCCTCTCCTAGCTTCTGTACCTCTTCCTTTCCCTCTCCTAGCTTCTGTGCCTCTTCCTTTCCCTCTCCTAGCTTCTGTGCCTCTTCCTTTCCCTCTCCTAGCTTCTGTGCCTCTTCCTTTCCCTCTCCTAGCTTCTGTGCCTCTTCCTTTCCCTCTCCTAGCTTCTGTGCCTCTTCCTTTCCCTCTTCTAGCTTCTGTGCCTCTTGTTTTTCCTCTCCTTGCTACTGTGCCTCTTCCTTTCCCTCTCCTAGCTTCTGTGCTTCTTCCTTTCCCTCTCCTGGCTTCTGTGCCTCTTCCTTTGCCTGTCCTATCTTCTGTGCCTCTTCCTTTCCCTCTCTTAACTTCTGTGCCTCTTCCTTTCCCTCTCCTAGCTTCTGTGCCTCTTCCTTTCCGTCTCCTAGCTTCTGTGCTTCTTCCTTTCCCCCTCCTAGCTTCTGGGCCTCTTCCTTTCCCTCTCCTAGCTTCTGTGCCTCTTCCTTTTCCTCTCCTAGCGTCTTTGCCTCTGTCTTTCCCTCTCCTAGCTTCTGTGCCTCGTGCTTTTCTTCTTCTAGATTCTGTGCCTCTTCCTTTCCCTCTCCTAGCTTCTGTGCCTCTTCCTTACCCTCTCCTATCTTCTGTGCCTCGTGCTTTTCCTCTTCTAAATTCTGTGCCTCTTGCTTTTCCTCTTCTAGCCTCTGTGCCTCTTGCTTTTCCTCTTCTAGATTCTGTGCCTCTTACTTTTCCTCTTCTAGATTCCGTGCCTCTTGCTTTTCCTCTTCTCGCTTCTATGCCTTTTGCTTTACCTCTTCTAGCTTCTGTGCCTCTTGCTTTTCCTCTTCTAGCTTCTGTGCCTCTTGCTTTTCCTCTTCTAGCTTCTGTGCCTTTTGCTTTTCCTCTTTAGATTCGGTGCCTCTTGCTTTTCCTACCCTAGCTTCTGTGCCTCTCCTTTTCCCTATCCTAGCTTCTGTGCCTCTTCCTTTCCCTCTCCTAGCTTCTGTGCCTCTTCCTTTCCCTCTGCTAGCTTCTTTGCCTCTTGCTTTTCCTCTCCTAGCTTCTGTGTTTCTTCTTCTCCGTTTCCTTTCCTCTGTGCCTCTTCCTTTCCTTCTCCTAGCTTCTGTGTCTCTTCCTTTCCCTCTCCTAGCCTCTGTGCCTCTTCCTCTCCCTCTCCTAGCCTCTGTGCCTCTTTCTTTCCTTCTCCTAGCTTCTGTGCCTCTTTCTTTCCCTCTCCTAGCTTCTGTGCCTCTTGCTTTCCCTCTCCTAGCTCTTCTGCCTCTTCCTTTTCCTCTCCTAGCTTTTGTGCCTCTTCCTTTCCCTCTCCTAGCTTTTGTGCCTCTTCCTTTCCCTCTCCTAGCTTCTGTGCCTCTTGCTTTCCCTCCTCTAGATGCTGTGCCTCTTCCTTTGCCTCTCCTAGCTTCTGTGCCTCTTGCTTTTCTTCTTCTAGCTTCTGTGCCTCTTCCTTTTCCTCTTCTAGCTTCTGTGCCTCTTTCTTTCCCTCTTCTAGATGCTGTGCCTCTTGCTTTCCCTCTCCTAGCTTCTGTGCCTCTTGCTTTTCCTCTCCTAGTTTCTGTGCCTCTTTCTTTCCCTCTCCTAGCCTCTGTGCCTCTTTCTTTCCTTCTCCTAGTTTATGTGCCTCGTTTTTCCCTCTCCTAGCTTCTGTGCCTCTTGCTTTCTCTCTTCTAGATTTTGTGCCTCTTCTTTTTCCTCTTCTAGCTTCTGTGCCTCTTGCTTTCCCTCTGCTAGCTTCTGTGCTTCTTCTTTTCCCTCTCCTTCCCTTGCCTCTTCCTTTCCCTCTCCTAGCTTATGTGCCTATTCCTCTCCCTTTACTAGCCTCTGTGCCTCTTTCCTTCCCTCTTCTAGCTTCTGTGCCTCTTTCTTTCCCTCTTCTTGCTTCTGTGCCTCTTCCTTTCCCTCTTCTACCTTCTGTGCCTCTTCCTTTCCCTCTCCTAGCCTCTGTGCCTCTTTCTTTCTCTCTCATATCTTCTGTGCCTCTTCCTTTCTCTTTCCTAGCTTCTGTGCCTCTTCCTCTCCCTCTCCTAGCCTCTGTGCCTCTTTCTTTCCTTCTCCTAGCTTCTGTACCTCTTTCTTTTCCTCTCCTAGCTGCTGTGCCTCTTGTTTTTCCTCTCCTAGTTTCTGTGCCTCTTCCTTTCCCTCTCCTAACCTCTGTGCCTCTTCCTTTCCCTCTTATAGTTTCTGTGCCTCTTTCTTTCCCTCTCCTAGCTTCTGTGCCTCTTCCTTTTCCTCTCCTCGCTTTTGTGCCTCTTCGTTTCCCTCTCCTAGCTTCTATGCTTCTTCCTTTCCGTCTCCTAGCTTCTGTGCATCTTCCTTTTCCTCTCCTAGCTTCTTTGCCTCTTCATTTCCCTCTCCTAGCTTCTGTGCCTCTTGCTCTTCCTCTCTTAGCTTCTGTGCCTTTTGCTTTTCCTCTCCTAGCTCCAGTGCCTCTTGCTCTTCCTCTCCTAGCTTATTTGCCTCTTCCTTTCCCTCTCCTAGCTTCTGTGCCTCTTGATTTTCCTCTCTTACCTTCTGTGCCTTTTGCTTTTCCTCTCCTAGATTCTGTGCCTATTCCTTTCCCTCTCCTACCACCTTCTGTGCCTCTTGCTCTTCCTCTCCTAGATTTTGTGCCTCTTGATTTTCCTCTCTTAGCTTCTCTATCTCTCGATTTTCCTCTCCTAGCTTCTGTGCCTCTTCCTTTTCCTCTCCTAGCTTCTGTGCCTCTTCCTTTCCCTCTCCTAGCTTCTGTGCCTCTTTCTTTCCCTCTCCTAGCTTCTGTGCTTCTTGCTCTTCCTCTCCTACCTTCTTTGCCTCTTCCTTTCGCTCTCCTAGCTTCTGTGCCTCTTGATTTTCGTCTCTTAGCTTCTGTGCCTTTTGCTTTTCCTCTCCTAGCTTCTGTGCCTCTTTTTCCCTCTCGTAGCTTATGTGTCTCTTGCTCTTCCTCTCCTAGCTTCTGTGCCTCTTGATTTTCCGCTCTTAGCTTCTGTGCCTCTTTCTTTCTCTCTCTTAGCTTCTGTGCCTCTTCCTTTCTCTCTCCTAGCTTCTGTGCCTCTTACTTTTCCTCTCCTAGCTTCTGTGCCTCTTCCTTTCCCTCTGCTAGCTTCTGTGCTTCTTTCTTTCCCTCTCCTAGCTTCTGTGCCTCTTGCTTTTCCTCTCCTAGCTTCTGTGCCTCTTCCTTTCCCTCTCCTATCTTCTGTGCCTCTTCATTTCCCTCTCTTAGTCTCTGTGCCTCTTCCTCTCCCTCTCCTAGCCTCTGTGCCTCTTTCTTTCCTTCTCCTAGCTTCTGTACCTCTTTCTTTCCCTCTCCTAGTTTCTGTGCCTCTTGCTCTTCCTCTCCAAGCTTCTGTGCCTCTTGATTTTCCTCTCTTAGCTTCTCTGCCTCTTGATTTTCCTTTCCTAGCTTCTGTGCCTCTTCCTTTCCCTCTCCTAGCTTCTGTGCCTCTTGTTTTTCCTCTCCTAGCTTCTGCGCCTCTTCCTTTCCCTCTCCTAGCTTGCGTGCTTCTTCCTTTCCCTCTCCTAGCTTTTGTGCCTCTTGCTTTCCCTCTCCTTGCTTCTGTGCCTCTTTCTTTGTCTCTCTTATATTCTGTGCCTCTTGCTTTTCCTCTCTCAGCTTCTGTACCTCTAACTTTCCCTCTCCTAGCTTCTGTGCCTCTTGCTTTTCCTCTAATAGCTTTTGTGCCTCTTGTTTTTCCTCTCCTAGCTTCTGTGCCTCTTACTTTTCCTCTCCTAGCTTTTGTGCCTCTTCCTTTTCTTCTCCTAGCTTCTGTGCCCCTTGCGTACCCTCTCCTAGCTTCTGTGCCTCTTTCTTTTCCTCTCCTAGCTTCTGCGCTTCTAGCTTTTCCTCTCCTAGCCTCTGTGCCTATTGCTTTTCCTCTCCTAGATTTTGTGCCTCTTCCTTTCCCGCTCCTAGCTTTTATGCTTCTTCCTTTCCCTCTCCTAGCTTCTGTGCCTCTTCCTTTCCCTCTCCTAGCTTTTGTGCCTCTTCCTTTTCCTCTCCTAGCTTCTGTGCCCCTTGCTTTTCCTCTCCTAGCTTCTGTGCCTTTTTCTTTTCCTCTCCTAGCTTCTGTGCCTCTTGCTTTTCCTCTCCTACCTTCTGTGCCTTTTGCTTTTCCTCTCCTAGCTTTTGTGCCTCTTCCTTTCCCTCTCCTAGCTTCTGTGCTTCTTCCGTTCCCTTTCCTAGCTTCTGTGCCTCTTCCTTTTTCTCTCCTAGCTTCTGTGCCTCTTGCTTTTCCTCTCCTAGCTTCTGTGCCTCTTGCTTTTCCTCTCCTAGCTTCTTTGCCTCTTCCTTTCCCTCTCCTAGCTTCTGTGCCTCTTGCTCTTCCTCTCTTAGCTTCTGTGCCTTTTGCTTTTCCTCTCCTAGCTTCTGTGCCTCTTGCTCTTCCTCTCCTAGCTTCTGTGCCTCTTCCTCACCCTCTCCTAGCTTCTTTGCCTCTTCCTTTCCCTCTCCTAGCTTCTGTGCCTCTTGATTTTCCTCTCTTAGCTTCTGTGCCTTTTGCTTTTCCTCTCCTAGCTTCTGTGCTTCTTCCTTTCCCTCTCCTAGCTTCTGTGCCTCTTGCTCTTCCTCTCCTAGCTTCTGTACCTCTTGATTTTCCTCTCTTAGCTTTTCTGCCTCTTGATTTTCCTCTCCTAGCTTCTGTGCTTCTTCCTCTCCCTCTCCTAGCTTCTGTGCCTCTTGCTTTTCCTCTCCTAGCTTCTGTGCCTCTTCCTTTCCCTCTCCTAGCTTCTGTGCCTCTTTCTTTCCCTCTCCTACTTTCTGTGCCTCTTCCTTTCCCTCCCCTAGCTTCTGTGCCTTTTCCTTTTTCTCTCCTAGCTTCTGTGCCTCTTCCTTTCCCTCTCCTAGCTTCTGTGCCTCTTGATTTCCCTCTCCTAGCTTCTGTGCCCCTTCCTTTCTCTCTCCTAGCTCCTGTGCCTCTTTTTTTCCCTCTCCTAGCTTCTGTGCCTCTTCCTTTCCCTGTCCTAGCTTCTGTGCCTTTTTCTTTCCCTCTCCTAGCTTCTGTGCCTCTTCCTCTCCCTCTCCTAGCTTCTGTGCCTCTTCCTTTCCCTCTCCTCGCTTCTGTGCCTCTTTCTCACACTCTCCTAGCCTCTGTGCCTCTTCCTTTCCCTCTCCTAGCTTCTGTGCCTCTTGCTTTTCCTCTTCTAGATTCTGTGCATTTTGCTTTTCCTCTCTTTGCTTCTATGCCTCTTGCTTTCCCTCTTCTAGCTTCTGTGCCTCTTGCTTTTCCTCTTCTACCTTCTGTCCCTCTTCCTATTCCTCTTCTAGCTTCTGTGCCTTTTGCTTTTCCTCTCCTAGCTTCTGTGCCTTTTGCTTTTCCTCACCTTGCTTCTGTGCCTCTTCCTTTCCCTCTCCTAGCTTCTGTGCCTCTTCCTTTCCCTCTCCTAGCTTCTTTGCCTATTCCCTTTCCTCTCCTAGCTTCTGTGTTTCTTCCTCTCCCTTTCCTTTCCTCTGTGCCTCTTTCTTTCCCTCTCCTAGCTTCTGTACCTCTTTCTTTCCCTCTCCTAGCTTCTGTGCCTCTTGTTTTTCCTCTCCTAGCTTATGTGCCTCTTGCTTTCCCTCTCCTAGCTTCTGTGCCTCTTTCTTTCTCTCTCTTATATTCTGTGCCTCTTGCTTTTCCTCTCCTAGCTTCTGTACCTCTAACTTTCCCTCTCCCAGCTTCTGCGCCTCTTGCTTTTCCTCTCCTAGCTTCTATGCCTCTTCCTTTCCCTCTCCTAGCTTCTGTGCCTCTTGCATTTCCTCTCCTAGCTTTTGTGCCTCTTCCTTTTCTTCTCCTAGCTTCTGTGCCCCTTGCTTTTCCTCTTCTAGCTTCTGTGCCTCTTTCTTTTCCTCTCCTAGCTTCTGTGCCTCTAGCTTTTCCTCTCCTAGCTTCTGTGCCTCTTGCTTTTCCTCTCCTAGCTTTTGTGCCTCTTGCTTTTCCTCTCCTAGCTTCTGTTTCCCTTTCTATGCTTCTTCCTTTCCTTCTCCTAGCTTCTGTGCCTCTTCCTTTCCCTCTCCTAGCTTTTGTGCCTCTTCCTTTTCCTCTCCTAGCTTCTGTGCCTCTTCCTCTCCCTCTCCTAGCCTCTGTGCCTCTTCCTTTCTCTCTCTTATATTCTGTGCCTCTTTCTTTCCCTCCCCTAGCTTCTGTACCTCTTTCTTTCCCTCTCCTAGCTTCTGTGCCTCTAGTTTTTCCTCTCCTTGCTTCTGTGCCTCTTCCTCTCCCTCCCCTAGCCTCTGTGCCTCTTCCTTTCCCTCTCCTAGCTTCTGTGTCTCTTCTTTTCACTCTCATAGCTTCCTTGCCTCTTCCTTTTCTCTCCTAGCTTCTGTGCCTCTTGCTTTTCCTCTCCTAGCTTCTGTGCCTCTTGCATTTCCTCTTCTAGATTCTGTGTATTTTGCTTTTCCTCTCTTTGCTTCTATGCCTCTTGCTCTTCCTCTCCTAGCTTCTGTGCCTCTTGCTTTTCCTCTTCTACCTTCTGTCCCTCTTCCTATTCCTCTTCTAGCTTCTGTGCCGTTTGCTTTTCCTCTCCTAGCTTCAGTGCCTTTTGCTTTTCCTCACCTTGCTTCTGTGCCTCTTCCTTTCCCTCTCCTAGCTTCTGTGCCTCTTGCTCTTCCTCTCCTAGCTTCTGTGCCTTTTGATATTCCTCTCTTGGCTTCTCTGCCTCTTGATTTTCCTCTCCTAGCTTCTGTTCCTCTTCCTTTCCCTCTCGTAGCTTCTGTGCCTCTTGCTTTTCCTCTCCTAGCTGATGTGCCTCTTCCTTTCCCTCTCCTAGCTTCTGTGCCTCTTTCTTTTCCTCTCCTAGCTTCTGTGCCTCTTGTTTTTCCTCTCCTAGCTTCTGTGCCTCTTCCTCTCCCTCTCCTAGCCTCTGTGCCTCTTCCTTTCCCTCTCCTAGCTTCTGTGTCTCTTCTTTTCACTCTCATAGCTTCTTTGCCTCTTCCTTTTCTCTCCTAGCTTCTGTGCCTCTTGCTTTTCCTCTCCTAGCTTCTGTGCCTCTTGCTTTTCCTCTTCTAGATTCTGTGCATTTTGCTTTTCCTCTCTTTGCTTCTATGCCTCTTGCTTTCCCTCTTCTAGCTTCTGTGCCTTTTGCTTTTCCTTTCCTAGCTTCTGTGCCTTTTGCTTTTCCTAACCTTGCTTCTGTGCCTCTTCCTTTCCTTCTCCTAGCTTCTGTGCCTCTTCCTTTCCCTCTCCTAGCTTCTTTGCCTCTTGCTTTTCCTCTCCTAGTTTCTGTGTTTCTTACTCTTCCTTTCCTTTACTCTGTGCCTCTTCTTTTCCTTCTCCTAGCTTCTTTGCCTCTTGCTTTTCCTCTCCTAGCTTCTGTGTTTCTTCCTCTCCCTTTCCTTTCCTCTGTGCCTCTTGGTTTTCCTCTCCTAGCTTCTGTGTCTCTTGCTTTTCCTCTCCTAGCTTCTGTGTTTCTTCCTCTCCCTTTCCTTTCCTCTGTGCCTCTTCCTTTCCTTCTCCTAGCTTCTGTGCCTCTTCCTTTCCCTCTTCTAGCTTCTGTGCCTCTTGTTTTCCCTCTCCTAGCTTCTGTGCCTTTTCCCTTCCGTCTCCCAGCTTCTGCGCCTCTTGCTTTCCCTCTCCAAGCTTCTGTACCTCTTTCTTTCCCTCTCCTTGCTTCTGTGCCTCTTGCTTTTCCTCTTCTAGCATCTTTGCCTCCTGCTTTTCCTCTCTTAGCTTCTTTGCCTCTTCCTTTCTCTCTCCTAGCTTCTGTACCTCTTTCTTTCCCTCTCCTCGCTTCTGTGCCTCTTGATTTTCCTCTCCTAGCTTCTTTCCCTCTTCCTTTCTCTCTCCTAGCTTCTGTGCCTCTTGTCTTTCCTCTCCTAGCTTCTTTGCCTCTTCCTCTCCCTCTCCTAGCTTCTGTGCCTCTTTTTTTCCTTCTCCTATCTTCTTTACCTCTTTCCTTCCCTCTCCTAGCTTCTGTGCCTATTGTTTTTCCTCTCCTAGCTTCTGTGCCTCTTCCATTCCCTCTCCTAACCTCTGTGCCTCTTAGTTTCCCTCTCCTAGCTTCTGTGCCTCTTTCTTTCCCTCTCCTAGCTTAAGTGCCTCTTTCTTTCTCTCTCCTATATTCTGTGTCTCTTCCTTTCCCTCTCCTAGCTTTTGTGCCTCTTCCTTTTCCTCTCCTAGCTTCTGTGCCCCTTGCTTTTCCTCTCCTAGCTTCTGTGCCTCTTTCTTTTCCTCTCCCAGCTTCTGCGCCTCTTTCTTTCCCTCTCCTAGCTTCTGTGCCTCTTCCTTTCCCTCTCCTAGCTTCTGTGCCTCTTCCTTTCCCTCTCCTAGCTTCTTTGCCTCTTCTTTTCCCTCTCCTAGCTGCTGTGCCTCTTGCTTTTCCTCTTCTAGATTCTGTGCCTTTTGCTTTTCCTCTCCTAGCTTCTGTGCCCCTTGCTTTTCCTCTCCTAGCTTCTGTGCCTCTTTCTTTTCCTCTCCCAGCTTCTACACCTCTTGCTTTTCCTCTCCTAGCTTCTGTGCCTCTTTCTTTCCCTCTCCTAGCTTCTGTGCCTCTTCCTTTCCCTCTCCTAGCTTCTGTGCCTCTTGCTTTTCCTCTTCTAGATTCTGTGCCTCTTGCTTTTCCTCTCCTAGCTTCTGTGCCTCTTCCTTTTTCTCTCCTAGCTTCTGTGCCTCTTGCTTTTCCTCTCCTAGCTTCTGTGCCTCTTGATTTTCCTCTCCTAGCTTCTTTGCCTCTTCCTTTCTCTCTCCTAGCTCCTGTGCCTCTTCCTTTCCCTCTCCTAGCTTCTGTGCCTCTTGCTTTTCCTCTCCTAGCTTCTGTGCCTCTTCCTCTCCCTCTTCTAGCTTCTTTGCCTCTTTCTTTCTCTCTCCTAGCTTCTGTGCCTCTTGCCTTTCCTCTCCTAGCTTCTGTGCTTTTTGCTTTTCTTCTTCTAGATTCTATACCTCTTGCTTTTCCTCTTTTTGCTTCTGTGCCTCTTTCTTTCCCTCTCCTAGCTTCTGTGCCTCTTGCTTTTCCTGTTCTAGCATCTGTGCCTCTTGCTTTTCCTCTTCTAGCTTCTGTGCCTCTTGCTTTTCCTCTCCTAGCTTCTATGCCTCTTTCCCTCTCCTCGCTTCTGTGCCTCTTCTTTTTCCTCTCCTAGCTTCTTTGCCTCTTTCCTTCTCTGTCCTAGCTTCTGTGCCTCTTGATTTTCCTCTCCTATCTTCTTTGCCTCTTCCTTTCTCTCTCCTAGCTTCTGTGCCTCTTGTCTTTCCTCTCCTTGCTTTTTTGCCTCTTCCTCTCCCTCTCCTAGCTTCTGTGCCTCTTTTTTTTTCCTTCTCTTAGCTTCTGTACCTCTTTCTTTCCCTCTCCTAGCTTCTGCGCCTCTTGTTTTTCCTCTCCTACCTTCTGTGCCTCTTCCATTACCTCTCCTAACCTCTGTGCCTCTTAGTTTCCCTCTCCTAGCTTCTGTGCCTCTTACTTTCCCTCTCCTCGCTTCTATGCCTCTTTCTTTCTCTCTCCTATATTCTATGTCTCTTCCTTTCCCTCTTCTTGCTTGTATGCCTCTTCCTTTTCCTCTCCTAGCTTCTGTGCCCCTTGCTTTTCCTCTCCTAGCTTCGGTGCCTCTTTCTTTTCCTCTCCCAGCTTCTGCGCCTCTTTCTTTCCCTCTCCTAGCTTCTGTGCCTCTTTCTTTTCCTCTCCTAGCTTCTGTGCCTCTTCCTTTCCCTCTCCTAGCTTCTTTGCCTCTTCTTTTCCCTCTCCTAGCTGCTCTGCCTCTTGCTTTTCCTCTTCTAGATTCTGTGCCTTTTGCTTTTCCTCTCCTAGCTTCTGTGCCCCTTGCTTTTCCTCTCCTAGCTTCTGTGCCTCTTTCTTTTCCTCTCCCAGCTTCTACGCCTCTTTCTTTCCCTCTCCTAGCTTCTGTGCCTCTTCCTTTCCCTCTTCCAGCTTCTGCGCCTCTTGCTTTTCCTCTCCTAGCTTCTGTGCCTCTTTCTTTCCCTCGCCTAGCTTCTGTGCCTCTTCCTTTCCCTCTCCTAGCTTCTGTGCCTCTTGCTTTTCCTCTTCTAGATTCTGTGCCTTTTGCTTTTCCTCTCCTAGCTTCTGTGCCTCTTCCTTTTTCTCTCCAAGCTTCTGTGCCTCTTGCTTTTCCTCTCCTAGCTTCTGTGCCTCTTGCTTTTCCTCTCCTAGCTTCTTTGCCTCTGCCTTTCTCTCTCCTAGCTTCTGTGCCTCTTGCCTTTCCTCTCCTAGCTCCTGTGCCTCTTCCTTTCCCTATCCTAGCTTCTGTGCCTCTTGCTTCTCCTCTCCTTGCTTCTGTGCCTCTTGCTTTTCCTCTTCTACATTCTGTGCCTTTTGCTTTTCCTCTCCTAGCTTTTATGCCTCTTTCTTTCCCTCTCGTAGCTTCTGTGCCTCTTCCTTTCCCTCTCCTAACTTCTATGCCTCTTACTTTCCCTCTCCTAGCTTCTGTGCCTCTTCCTCTCCCTCTCCTAGCCGCTGTGCCTCTTCCTTTCCCTCTCCTAGCTTCTGTGCCTCTTCCTCTCCCTCTCCTAGCCTCTGTACCTCTTTCTTTTCCTCTCCTAACTTATGTGCCTTTTTCTTTCCCTCTCCTAGCTTGTGTGCCTCTTCCTTTTCCTCTCCTGGCTCCTGTGCCTCTTGATTTTCCTCTTCTAGCTTCTTTGCCTCTTCCTTTCTCACTCCTAGCTTCTGTGCCTCTTGCCTTTCCTCTCCTAGCTCCTGTGCCTCTTTCTTTCCCTCTCCTAGCTTCTGTGCCTCTTGGTTTTCCTCTTCTAGCTTCTGTGCTTTTTGCTTTTCCTCTTCTAGATTCTGTACCTCTTCCTTTTCCTCTTTTTGCTTATGTGCCCCTTTCTTTCCCTCTCCTAGCTTCTGTGCCTCTTGCTTTTCCTCTTCTAGCATCTTTGCCTCTTGCTTTTCTTCTTCTAGCTTCTGTGCCTCTTCTTTTTCCTCTCCTAGCTTCTTTGCCTCTTTCATTCTCTCTCCTAGCTTCTGTGCCTCTTGATTTTCCTCTCCTATCTTCTTTGCCTCTTCCTTTCTCTCTCCTAGCTTCTGTGCCTCTTGTCTTTCCTCTCCTAGCTTCTTTGCCTCTTCCTCTCCCTCACCTAGCTTCTTTGCCTCTTTTTTTCCTTCTCCTAGCTTTTGTACCTCTTTCCTTCCCTCTCCTAGCTTCTGTGCCTATTGTTTTTCCTCTCCTAGCTTCTGTGCCTCTTCCATTCCCTCTCCTAACCTCTGTGCCTCTTAGTTTCCCTCTCCTAGCTTCTGTGCCTGTTTCTTTCTCTCTCCTATATTCTGTGCCTCTTCCTTTCCCTCTCCTAGCTTTTGTGCCTTTTCCTTTCATTCTCCTAGCCTCTGTGCCCCTTGCTTTTCCTCTCCTAGCCTCTGTGCCTCTTTCTTTCCTTCTCCTAGTTTCTGTGCCTCTTTCTTTCCCTCTTCTAGCTTCTGTGCCTCTTGCTTTTCCTCTCCTAGCTTCTATGCCTCTTGCTTTTCCTCTTCTACATTCTGTGCCTTTTGCTTTTCCTCTCCTAGCTTTTATGCCTCTTTCTTTCCCTCTCGTAGCTTCTGTGCGTCTTCCTTTCCCTCTCCTAACTACTATGCCTCTTACTTTCCCTCATCTAGCTTCTGTGCCTCTTCCTCTCCCTCTCCTAGCCTCTGTGCCTCTTCCTTTCCCTCTCCTAGCTTCTGTGCCTCTTCCTCTCCCTCTCCTAGCCTCTGTACCTCTTTCTTTTCCTCTCCTAGCTTATGTGCCTCTTTCTTTCCCTCTCCTAGCTTCTGTGCCTCTTGCTTTTCCTCTCCTAGCTTCTGTGCCTCTTGATTTTCCTCTTCTAGCTTCTTTGCCTCTTCCTTTCTCTCTCCTAGCTTCTGTGCCTCTTGCCTTTCCTCTCCTAGCTCCTGTGCCTCTTTCTTTCCCTCTCCTAGCTTCTGTGCCTCTTGGTTTTCCTCTTCTAGCTTCTGTGCTTTTTGCTTTTCCTCTTCTAGATTCTGTACCTCTTGCTTTTCCTCATTTTGCTTCTGTTGCTCTTGCTTTCCCTCTTCTAGCTTCTGTGCCTCTTGCTTTTCCTCTTCTAGCTTCTGTCCCTCTTGCTTTTCCTCTTCTAGCTTCTGTACCTTTTCCTTTTCCTCTCCTAGCTTCTGTGCCTCTTCCTTTCCCTCTCCTAACTTCTGTGCCTTTTCTTTTCCCTCTCCTAGCTTCTGTGCCTCTTCCTTTCCCTCTCATAGCTTCTTTGCCTCTTGCTTTTCCTCTCCTAGCTTCTGTGTTTCTTCCTCTCCCTCTCCTTGCCTCTGTGCCTCTTCCTTTCCTTCTCCTAGCTTCTGTGCCTCTTGCTTTCCCTCTTCTAGCTTCTGTGCCTCTTGCTTTTCCTCTCCTAGCTTCTGTGCTTCTTCCTTTCCCTCTCCTAGCTTCTGTGCCTCATTCTTTCACTCTCCTAGCTTCTGTGCCTGTTTCTTTCTCTCTCCTATATTCTGTGCCTCTTCCTTTCCCTACCCTAGCTTCTCTACCTCTTCCTTTCCTTCTCCTAGCCTCTGTGCCTCTTCCTCTCCCTCTCCTAGCCTCTGTGCCTCTTTCTTTCCTTCTCCTAGTTTCTGTGCCTCTTTCTTTCCCTCTTCTAGCTTCTGTGCCTCTTGCTTTCCCTCTCCTAGCTTCTCTGGCTCTTCCTTTCCCTCTCCTAGCTTCTGTGCCTCTTGCTTTTCCTCTTCTAGCTTCTCTGCCTCTTCCTTTCCCTCTCCTAGCTTCTGTGCCTCTTTCTTTCCCTCTCCTAGCTTCTGTGCCTCTTGCTCTTCCTCTCCTAGCTTCTGTGCCTCTTGCTTTTCCTCTCCTAGCTTCTGTGCCTCTTGCTTTCCCTCTTCTAGATTTTGTGCCTCTTCCTTTCCCTCTTCTAGATTTTGTGCCTCTTCCTTTTCCTTTTCTAGCTTCTGTGCCTCTTCCTTTCCTTCTGCTAGCTTCTGTGCCTCTTGTTTTTCCTCTCCTAGGTTCTGTGCCTCTTCCTCTCCCTCTCCTAGCCTCTGTGCCTCTTCCTTTCCTCTCCTAGTTACTGTGCCTCTTCCTCTCGCTCTCCTAGCTTCTGTGTCCTTTCTTTCTCTCTCCTATATTCTTTGCCTCTTCCTCTCCCTCTCCTAGCTTCTGTGCCTCTTTCTTTCCCTCTCCTAGCTTCTATGTCTCTTGCTTTTCCTATCCTAGCTTCTGTGCCTCTTGCTTTTCCTCTCCTAGCTTCTGTGCCTCTTTCTTTCCTTCTCCTAGCTTCTGTGCCTCTTCCTTTCCCTCTCCTATCTTTTCTACCTCTTGCTTTTCTTCTCCTAGCTTCTGTGCCTCTTTCTTTTCCTCTCCTAGCTTCTGTGCCTCTTCCTTTCTCTCTCCTTGCTTCTGTGCCTCTTCCTTTCCCTCTCCTAGCTTCTGTGCCTCTTCCTTTCCGTCTCCTTGCTTCTGTGCCTCTTCGTTTCCCTCTCCTAGCTTCTGTGCTTCTTCCTTTCCCTCTCCTAGCTTCTGTGCCTCTTCCTTTCCCTCTCCTAGCTTCTGTGCCTTTTGCTTTTCCTCTCCTAGCTTCTGTGTTTCTTCCTTTCCCTCTCCTAACTTCTGTGCCTCTTGGTTTTCCTCTCCTA
>NC_091567.1:15273009-15280509 GCF_042767895.1 Penaeus vannamei
AACAAACAAACAATCAACAAACACAAAGAAACAAACAGAAGTAACAGTATAAATAAACAAAAGATCATGGGCTACACGAAAGTGATCTATATGTGTTTATATACCTTATATACATACTTTTACATCGCCATGTAATTGTATTTCATCTTTCCATGGGGTCTGAGTGTGAAAATTGGCCACATGACCCTGTAGAGTTAAACACCAGTATTCCGCAGATGTTAGGAAATGTATTTCTTGGTCCACAACACACGGCTGTCCTGAGAAAAGGACGCTTATGATACCCGTCCAACTGGAGAATAGTTATTTTTCTGACCAATATTATACGTTGTAAAACCCCATTAGAGGAACAATAATAGGTAAATAATAGATAATTAAAAAATATATAAGTATTTCGTACATGATTTGTCATGGGAAATGTATAAATAATGAAAAGGAAAAAGATTGAGATTATTAGGTCCTTCACAGTTTTACGCATACCACACTTATTTTCAGTCCGATTTTAACGTATTATGACTCATTTTGTAGCTGAATAATAGATCTATTACATGATGCAATAAGGGTTTGCAATATTTTCATGTGCTTCTTATAAAAGTGACATATTTTCAGTATCCATTTTTAGAGTGTCGAGATAGTGGGCTTCGGAAAATATTCACCAAAAATAAAATGGATTTGGATTTTTGAGAAATTTATAAAAATGGTCAATGTAGGCCTATTGAGATTAAAAATTACTGCCACCATGCTACACTATACCTAAGATTTTGTCTGCAAGTCTTCGGAATGCAGGTAGATGATAGCCAATTATGGTTGAGGAAGATTATGCTTCTCCCTTTAATTTTTCATACCATAAGGATTATGAAAAAAAAACTTTGACGACCGTTATCACGGAAGTATACTTGTTTACACAAAAATGCTGTTCCAGATGATTTAGTCCAAAATTTAATGTATTATGGCTCATGTTGTAGATAAATAAAATATGTCGTTCTTGTAGGAAGCAGATTTTTAATTTTTTTCCTGTGCTTCTTGTAAAAGTAATATATATATATATATATATATATATATATATATATATATATATATATATATATATATATATATATATATATATATATATATATGTATGTATGTATATATATATATACAATATATATATATAGTATATATATATATATATAGTATATATATATATATATATATATATATATATATATATATATATATATATATATATATATATATATATATATATATATATATATATGTATGTATGTATGTATGTATATTTAAAATATTTTTTTTTGGACACCTGCCAGTCAACTTGGTAAATTATTAAAAAAAAAAAAGTCGAAATAAAAAAATCCGCTTCCTACAAGAATTAGATAAAGGGTGATTCTGTAAAATAAAATGATCAGAAAGTCTGTATGATTTTAGGGGGGATTTTAAACAAATGTTCTGCTTTGGTCAGTTTTCTTTTTTTTTTTTTTTTTTTCTTTAGAGATTTTTTGCTTTTTTGGCAATAATTCAAAAAATGTTTGGGCAGTTTTGAAAAAAAAAATTGACAACAGAGATCAGGCTAGGGTGTAAATAAAAGGGTGTGAGTTTCATCAAAATCGGCAAAGAAAAATGGAAAAATCATTAAAAAAATTTATAAATAACAGATGATCCCCTTAAATGTTGTGTTTCCAGATATAACTCATTTTCACTCATCATACTACATACATTATTCATTCACTTATACATAAATTGGCTCTTCACAGTTCCTATGTTCTTGGAACATAGAAACTGATAAATACATCACTGATGACAACTATTTCAGGAGCCATCAAAGAAGAGGAAGCCTCTTTCAGCCTTCAGTTTTCCAGTGGGCAGCGCCTTTCACCATGCATCTCGATCAGTCATTGATGGTATAATTGTTCCTTCTGAAACAAGGCAGGTCAGTGATGTAGACTTTATTTCAGAGTATGAAAGTTAATGAAAGTCTTTTTCCTTTTTTTCTGGAAAGTTTAAGTATTTTGACCTCAGTTTAATTATGGTTTTCACATTCTTTTCACAGGTTGTGGCCAAGTGTTTAAGAATTTGCCGTCAGCAGGAGAAGATGATCAACAACTCCAAAGATTTTCCAGTATTTAGATTATAAGCAAATTGTGATTGTAGTCTCCTTTCTTCCCAAAGAATTTATGTCAATAGCAAAAGTTACTTGTTTTTTTGTTTTGTTTTTTTACCATATGTGATAAGACAGTTGGTATTATTCAACGTTTTGCTTATGTGTTTACCAACCATAGTCAAGGTGAAAATCAAAGAAAGGGTTGAAAAGCATTCATGTATCTGGTATGGGAAGAGCCATGAAAATGTATTTCGTATGGGAGTTAGAAATGGACAAAATGTTATTGTTTACATCATACATTTAAGAAATAACTTCATGAGAGAACTAATTTTAAGTATTCCAACTTTAATTTTTCATTGCTGCCTACAAGAGGAAATTAATTCCTGTAACCTATAATGACATCCAAGATAAAAAAAAAATGTTTCACAGGGTAACAGATTATCTAGTTAGTCCAGATATGTTCATGAGAATTGAGGAAATATTTTAATTTTGAATAGAAGTATAACTATAACATTTTGTGTTGAACATTTCTCATTTCATTGTATCTATGTTCATAACTAAGAATAAGCATTTCAAATTAGGATTTTGTTCCATTTGGTGAAGTGTTCATTTTTCCATCCTTTCAAAAGTTGGTATATGAAGCATATTCTACACTAGATTGAAAGATAATTAAATGCAACATGATACCTGTATTTGTATCAGTATTTTTAAATGTTGGTGTCTAGATATTCAAATAGCTCTTCCAGAAGCAGTGTAATGATTTTATTATCATGATGAAACTGGAAATGTTAACTAAAATCTTAAAACAGTTCTCAGGTAGAAGATTATTTTTTGCTGATCTTTGTTTTTGCTGTGCCTTATGTGTGTGCTCATGTGTGCATAAATATACGTACAGTCTATCTAATCATGTATGTATATATTAATTGGTGATTAATTCATAACAAAATGTCTAAGTTTTGAGAATCTTTCAATGCCTTTAAAAAGAACACATCATTTATGACCACAGAACAGTTGGCAGAAGCTGGAAGAGTTTCTGCTAAATATTGTGCCTTAGAAAAAATAGTTGGAAGAATTGGTAGCTCGTAATGTTCAATAAACAGTAACTTATTTCATTGTTCCCCAATTAAAAAAAAAAAAACAATGTGGGGAAATGGAAGGTTTCATCAACAGGTGAGGTCATGGCTTCAGTAGAGAAAGATTATTTTCTTTGCTATTTTAAACTTGTTCTTTTTCATTTTTTCACCCTTTTTTATGTACCAATTTTGTTATTCTGATTTTGCTTTTTCATCTTTGCTTTCTTGATTTTCTTTGTTTTGTTTTTTTCTCATTATTTTTTTGTTTGTCTTTCATCAGATCATATTGTCAACTAAATTCATTTTAGTCATGTCTAGCATTTGTGAAATGGATAGATAAATGCAGCTTAGGTTAAATATTAAAGTAAATTCCAAAGACAGCCCTTGGTGCAGTTAAGAAACACATAAATATACATACCTACATCCATCCATACATGACCCGCTCTGCCCATACCTACACCCATATCCTACCACACCTTTACCCATACCCACACACATCCACATGCACAAGCAACACCCATCCATTCTCATACCCCCACCCACATACACACACAATGGACCATCCACAACACCCAGTAACTCACACCCACTAAAACCTACACAGACCTACCCCCGGCACACATGTTTATTTAAAATACAGTGGTAGACAATGAATATTACAATACCAGTGGATCGACTGTGACAAAGGAAGATGTATATTAAATTTTAGCATAAATGCTTGTGATATAATAGACTGTCTTTGTTGTAGTGAATTATGGGTGTAAGATTTTATAGAAAAAATACAACAATGCAAATTTCAATCAATGCAATGAATAAGTACAAGTAAACAGATATGGTGCTACATGTTTTTAAACTTTTGTAGGATAGTTTTCTATTGTTTATGAAATATATAGTCTTGTTTTGATTACTGTTGAGTTTGAATTGAAGTAGAATTTGTATATTGGGTTTGGGTAAATGGATTACTATTCTGTAATATGTAAATTGAGAATAGCTCTAAGTAAATATTTTTAGACTACTCTTTTTGGATAATAATTAGTAATAAAGATATTAAAATCTATTGTCTGTATGATTACCCTTCGACAGCTTTGAGGTCAGAATTCAAACCATAGATCAGATGTGGACTGAGTCTGTCTTTATGAGATATGCAACTGACCCATCTCAATGGAGTGCTGCCTTGAAGTAACATTACATCACCTGCAGAACCCTGGATGTGGAGGAAATGCCGATTTAGATTCTCACTTGAACACCACCAGTTATTGTTTGTCCTTAATAAGTGTATGAGTGTTGATGTTATTATAGGTCTGTTATAGCAAAGGCAGATGAGAAGTTTTGCTTCCAGTAACGTTGGAAGGAAGGCACAGCCCCGCATTTCTTGTTTCCTTTTCTTTCTCATATTTTCTTTCTTACTCTCTTCCAATCTTATTTTAATTATGAATATTGAATTAGCTATGGTCCCCAGTCCCCAGCAGGCTTTCAGTGTTTTTTTTTATAACAGTTTTTCTCAAATTTATGTTCTTGCTTTTATGTGGAATTATTTTGTTGTGGGAAGTTGAATCTAATCCCAACCCTAACAATTCAAAGTATTGCAACTTATGTTTTAATAATATTTGTGGACTTTATAGGAATTTGATTGAAATTGCAATTATCTTGACTAAATTTAACATTATTTGTTGTGCTGAAACTCTGATCACAGACATGAGTGACACATCAGAGTTACTTTTACCAAATTTTGAAAAACTTTGTTGCTATGTAGTTCTTTGCCTCGAACCCAAGGTTTATGTTTATATTCTAAGCTTGGTTTTAATGCAATTTGTTTTATGATTTACGAATGTGGTTGTCATGAATGCATGGTTGTGAGTGTGTTGTCATTTTAATAATTTCTATATTTTTAGTCTTTATGGATGTCCCAGTCCCAATGACATTTATAATTGTTTACTGACTTCACGCATTTTCATTCATTAGAATGATAGGAAACTGTGCTTTAGTTTTAGAGGTGAATTTAATGAGCACCAAAAAGGCTGAGTTCAGTGTCTACATCTGATGGACGGCATTTCTGCCTTACACATCTCATGTATTTGGGAGTGAGCTGGTACAACTCACAGAAGTGGTAATCTTTTGGATCTTTTATTAACTGTAGAGTCCACCTTTCCAATTGCTTCTGACCACAGCAGTCTACTTTGTAAGATCCAGCTAGACTTTCCAATATCAGATTTTACCTTAATTAGACAAGTCTTCAATGCTAGAATCAATGGGGATGATGTTTACCATGCTTTTGATTGCATTGTTTGGAGAGATGTTTATAATGCCCCTTGGCCTGTTAATGCTCTGAACTTGTTATTGCTGTACATTTTGATGAGAATTGTACCCAGCAAAACTCTTAAATCTGATTCACATTAAGAAGTATGGTTTAATAAACGATGTCACCAGGTCTAGTGGGCCAATCATACTGCCTACAATCTCTGGTCCGCTAACCGCATTCGTCCTTGTCAACGTAAGAGGTTGGGGTGTAGAGCAGTAAGAATGAAAGTGAACTTTGCTGAAGGGTTTATTGGGGAGGTAGATGTGTGACCCCACGAGACCAGTACCCTGGGTGCCGAGGGCGGAGCGGTAACGAGACCGTCGTCTGTCCCTGTCTCTCCCTGCTCTGTTCTGCGTCTGCCTCTTGTCCTCCTGTCTGCTCTCACTGCCCGACGAGACGTCTCTTTATGCAGCTATTCCTTGTGAAGGCATTTGCTTGCTTAGGCCATGGAAGTGTCAAAAGAGAAAGAGTGAACACCTGCGTCAACTGAAGGAGGAAGGCAGCTGTCAGGGCCTAGGTGCAAACGAGGGAATCATCCGGCCTTGAGAATATCGTTGACATCGCTCAGCCATGCAAAAGCCTCTTCCTCAATATCATTTGCGCTGATGGCGCGTCTGGTGGCAAGGTCTGCTATGCTTCCACAGATGGTTGCTGGTGATCCATGGTCCCTAAGGTCACCGAGTACCAGAATAGTGGTGTGGTGGAGGTGCAATATTCAGTAGCAAAGGGTCACATGTCTTCAGGGAGGCTGAAATATGTGTACCAGACCAGTAAAAGGGCTAAGGATGATAATGATAAGTTACTTGTCAATCTTACTAAAATGCTAGAAGATAGAGAGCGTAATAAGAACATTTGTCATGAGAAGGGTAACGTGTCACATGAAGTGTTAACTACTCAGGATATGTTAGGATTAGCGAGTAGAATTATATTGTAGAGATAAATTTAATGAGCAAGAATTCCATATGTTCGAGCTAAATAAGCAAGTAATTATACTTCTGACATGTGTAGGCAGCTTGGCCTGAACAAAAAGTAAACCATGCGTATCTCGGGCATGTAAATGTAAGTGTTAGTAAATAAAACGTGTGGCGGGGCGCGGTTGACTCTGTGCGGCGGGCGCGATTCCAATTTTTACGGCCATGAGCCAGCTTAAAATTAATTTGCGGTGATAATAACTATATAGGCCTATATAAAGCATGGTGTCTGCAGTGCATTACCCTTATTGCATCAGAATCGACTCCACCAGTTAGTTACATGTTACATATTCACCTATACCTTAAAACTAAAGAAGCATAAATCCCAGCATTACTAAGGACAAGATATTGAACATGGAGAGAAGACATCGTTAGAATCAGTTATAAAACATATGGCACTTAGTACAAGTGAAGAAGCCCTTATAGAGGCGGGTTACGGGTTGGAGCAGGTATTTGACATGTATGTGTGGATAAGCGAACGGTTAGCGCGGCATGTAAAAGGAAAGTGATATTTCAAAAGAACACAACGATATGTTTTAAATCAAATAATGGAAGTGAAGACACAATCAGTAACGAAGTAATTGCTAATCCATATACCATATAAGAGAGAAAAAACGATACCGTAAATTCGTAAACAACAAACAAGAATGCTATAGACTGGGACATCCGAGTATTACAGTAATTTAATAAATTGAATTGTGGTTATTTGCTCTGAGAAAAAATGAAACACTAAACCGTGCAATAAAGATATGATAGACTGAAAAACACAATAACACAACAATATTATATCAATTAAAGAATGGTAAAGGTAGGGGAATGGGGCGCGAGGTGAGAGTTTGTCCCGAGTAAGATATCAGTGACTTTGTTTTTTGTTTGTCTGATAAACAATGATTAAAAGTGAGACATTTTATAATAGAATTAAAAGTAGTGTATTCGTTAAAAAAGGCGACTTATATGTAAGGGTTGAGCGGGTTTAGGTAGGGCTCTAGTTAATCTGGGACTGAAGAGGTACACTTACTGTAGCGGGAAGTGTCGGTGGTGTAGGGTAGAAGTGCG
>NC_091567.1:15298009-15300509 GCF_042767895.1 Penaeus vannamei
GAGAAAGAAAACAAGAACTATGGCAACATCAGCGTTGGAGCTTCTTCGGGCTCTCCTCCTTCCTCTGTTCGTGCCGTCTCTCCTCTCTCCTTCTCCCATTTTCTCGGTTCCCTTTCTTTCTCCCTTCTTCCCTCTCCATTTTCGCAGTCTTTCCAAGTTTGTTTTACTTCCTCTTGGTCTCTTTCTCTCTCTCTCTCTCTCTCTCTCTCTCTCTCTCTCTCTCTCTCTCTCTCTCTCTCTCTCTCTCTCTCTCTCTCTCTCTCTCTCTCTCTCTGTATATGTGTGTGTGCATATTTTAGGCATGTACATATTCCTGTCTCCCTCTCTATTCCCTTCTTCCCTCCGTTTTTATTCCCTCGTTCTCCCCTCCCCCCCTCTTTCCCTCTGGCCACACCGAGGTTGTTGTGCTTAACATTGCTTACGGTTGCAAGTTTTAGTTTTGCTGCGTGTGCGTTGGTGACGCGGAGTCTATTTGCTGTGCTGAGTGTTTTGACAGTTAAAAACACACGTACAGTACAGATGCAAACGCACGCATGCACACATGTACATAACGAATACGCGTACACACACGCACACACACGCACGCACGCGCGCACACACACACACACACACACACACACACACACACACACACACACACACACACACACACACACACACACACACACACACACACATACACACACACACACACACACACACACCCGCAAACGCACACGCACACATACACACTCACACTCAGACACTCAGAGACACACTCACACTCACACTCAGACACTCAGAGACACACTCAGGCATACTCACGCTCACGCATTTAAGTATGGAGGGAAGGAGAAACCGCCTTGTCATTCCATCTGCTTCGATATGTGAGAAAGTCTGAAAGAAAATGTGATTATTTATTTAGTTCCTTTCCTTCTACTTCTTCAGTTATCTGTATTCGTGCGTGTGGATGTGCGTGTGTGTATATATGTGTTTATGAGTTACTTATCGCATTTGGAACTGCAGCGGGAAATGGAGGCTGAAATTGAGATAAAAAGAGACACAAGGGAAATTGGAGTAGTTGCGAGGTAGAGAAGGATAAAGAAAGGATAAAATGAAGAGAAAATGTCTGTGGACAAGTGCATGGCAATATCGAGTGGGAAGGGGAGCCTGATCAGATGCCATGCATTTCTCATGCGTAAGGAAAGGTCGCGGCTGCCTGGCGACAGAGGCTCGGGAAAAGAGAAATTCTACAATAGGCCTAACGAGGTCAATTTTGAGGAGTGAATTATCGCATCTTCATCTCGTCGCCTTAAGGAAGTCAACCTTCATTTGGAATTGTGACGCAGAGGTTTTAATGGGTTCCGTCATTCCGATTAAAGGATAATAGCGTAACGGTAATTACACAGCTTGCATTTTGGAATCGGCCATTCCCATACATCCTCTGTAAGTGCTGCTTCAACCCTTGTCAAAATAAACTAGATTGCTATTTGATAAGCCTCTATGCAGAGCAACGAATGTTCTGGAAGCCGAGCGATCATCCCAACTGGAGACCGCATTCGAAAGGACACGAAGGATATTTTGAGGACGCGATGGCGAAGGAGACGAGGGCGAGGAGATATATCGGGCGGGGTCGTCAAAAATGCACGAGGCTCCGGACCGGCAGCGGGAGTGACCTTCTCGGGCGCATCTCTTCTCCGATACCTTCCGTATCCACCATTTCTGCCCAAGATGTTCCAAATGACGCTTTCCCCCTTTAAGACGCATGTGAGGTTGTTGTTATCGGTACAGCACAAGTAAAATTATTTTGTATTATCTTTAGCGTGTCCTTGCGGTGTACTGCGATCGGGTAGCCATATTTGGTTTGGAGAATGGTAATGATGACGGGAATGGTAATGGTGAACGTTGTAACAACCCCCTCTCTCTTTTAGTGGTAGTCGTGAGTAATCTCAGCAAGAACCATGGCGGTGATAGGCACTCGGGTGAGCAGAGAGTAATATTGCTTACCTCTCGTTATCAAGGGTATTCATACGATGGAGTTGGAGATAAGAGCAAATGAATGTCGCGTCATGTTTGATGTTATCAAATGGCACCATGGAAAGCCGTCGAGTGTGCCCTGAGCTTATTTCCCCCTTTCGTTTCCCGCTCGTGCTCACCCTTGGCCCTTAACTCACCCTTGTGCCCGCCCTCGTCATTCTCGGACACCACCAAGCGTCATGAACATCGATCGATTCCGGGATAGATTATTCACGAAGGGACGAAAAATCGAAGGTATTGTGTGGCTGCCGCATGAGAGGACGAGAAGGCTGAGAATGCTTCATTTAAAGACCTTAAATACCCTGGGAAAAGGATATTCACTCTGGGAAGAACTTATATACACGGGGAACGAGCACGAAGATTTGAACTTGTGTTGATGTTGGGGAGTTTGCATTGCCTGCAGTAAATAGATGTACACGCACACAAAGGCCTCTAACAACTTTGTTAGCGTTTTATTTACGTCATCCCATTATTTTTGGACAAT
>NC_091567.1:15305509-15315509 GCF_042767895.1 Penaeus vannamei
CTGTTGTCCGTAGCTGATCTGTTCTGTTCGTGCGTCGTCGGCAGTGTGGATAGCTTTGAAGGCGACATATTCTCTCTACGAGCCGTAACGAGACCAATAATGATGTAGATATTCGTAAATTGTATTTTGAGATTAAGGCTTTGTCGCGGTGGTATTCACTGTTTGTGGTTGATAAACTGGGCAAGCTTCATAAAAGTCAATCGCGGATTGATGAATAGTTTCAGATCCAAGGCTAAGCTAAACGTCGTTATTTATTTTTTTCGTCTCTCAATGATTTTGTTTCTTTTAAACATCCTTAACCAACTACCGGGGCGCGTCAGTGACTTCGTACCAAAATTACTACTTTACTTAAAATTACTACCCCTCCTCCCTCCTTTTTTCCTCTTCTCCCTCCCTCTCTCTCTCTCTCTCTCTCTCTCTCTCTCTCTCTCTCTCTCTCTCTCCCTCCCTCTCTCCCTCTCCCTCTCCCTCCCTCTTTCTCTCTCTCTCTCTCTCTCCTTACCCCCCACCCTCTCTCTTTCACCTCTCTCCCTCCTTCTTCCTCTTTTCTCCTCTCCCTTCTCTCTCTCTCTCTCTCTCTCTCTCTCTCTCTCTCTCTCTCTCTCTCTCTCTTCTTACCCCCCACACTCCTTCCTCCCCTCCCCCTCCCCCCTATCTACTCGTCCGAAAAGTCCCCTAGCGCCGAGCTGTTTATTGTTTACGTGAGCGTGGCTGCCCTATGCCCCTACCCCTACCCGTACCCCTACCCCTACCACGGTCGATGGTAGGCCCCGGTTCCGCATACCTAGCTTGTTTGCGCTGTGTTTGTCCGGCTCGAGATCCCGCGGTCACTTGTCTTGAGGCTTCGGTCTGCGAGTTTGACTTAGACGACACAAGTTACTCAATTCATCGAAAGCCATTTTTTTATAAGATAAAAAATGTCGATGGCATAAGAAAAGGATAAGAAGAAACTAAACACACAAACACACACACACACACACACTCACACACACACACATACACGCGCGCACGCGCATGTATACACACACACACACACACACGCACACACACACACACACACACACACACACACACACACACACACACACACACACACATATATATATATATATATATATATATATATATATATATATATACATACATACATACATACATGCACGCACATATAAATAGACGGACAGATTCACAGATAGACAGACAGACAGAGACTGACAGATAGATAAAGTAAATACAGAGATAAACCAATAAAACACTAACCCAGTCAAGAGAAACATCCAAAGGTAGAATAAGAATTACAAGACTCAAATCAAATAAAAGAAAATAACAAGGAAAAGAGGAGAAAACAAAAAGCAAAATGAAAGGCGAGTCGGGAGTTGTGTTTATGCTCCGCGACACGTGCGTTCGCATGGGCATTCGGGAGGCGGGCGAAGAATGAGTGGGTCGGGATGTTCACTCCCAGGAAGGTGGCGAGGGTTAGCAGGCCACGGCGCGACGTCGCACAAGGCCACCCATCACCCACGTTGGTCTCGATGGCTCACTTGCGTATCCACGGGTTTATTGCTAGGTATACAGAAGGATGCTGTACCGGTCATTTCGGTTGATATATATTTAATAGATACGGATACAGACGTGAGTGAACATACATGTGGAGAGAGAGAGAGAGAGGAAAAGAGGGAGATGGAGAGGAAAAAAGGGAGATGGAGAAGAAAAGAGGGAGATGGAGAGGAAAAGATGGAGGGAGAGAGAGAGAGGAAAAGAGGTAGAGAGAAAGAGAGGAAGATAGAGCGAGAGAGAGAGAGAGAAAGGGGTGGAGGAAGTGGAGTGTCTTGTATATTTGGGTCAGGAAGTGCAGTCTCGCTCGCTCCGTCCCGTCTTGGTACGTATTCGGTTCTTTACATATAAAGTGCAGTGATACTCTCGTAATGATTCGCATTGCATACACACACACACTCATATATATTATAGGCGATTTTGAAATATATATTTTCCTTCGTCAGGGAAGGATAATTTGACTTTCTTACCTTTTTTCCTGAATGAACAGTTATGCAAAATTACCGGTACAAAAGAAAACAATTATTTTATTCACATATTAAAAAGGCCTTCAGACTATTACGGGAGGGCCGCGAGTTGCCGCCGTGTTTCATTTTCCCGACCAGCCCATCCTGTAAGCCAGCCTGCCGCCCTGCAGGAGTATTCAGACCAGAACAGGGCGTGACCCTCTCCAGGACCGCATCTTTTGTGCTCTCCACTCAACCGTGTCTCGTGCAGTCTGTTTCCACACGCCCACCGGCCGCTCGTGGTTAGGTTTATACCCTGGTGTGTGTGTTTTTTCGTTCGAACTATTTTTAAGCGGGGTTGTTTGTTGAGTTTCCTTAGTTTGCGTGTTTTTTTTTCTTTTTCTTGTCTCTGGCTTTGTCTCTCTCTCTGTCTCTCTCTATCTCTCTATCTCTGTCTGCCTCTCTCTCTCTCTTTATCTCTCTCTCTCTCACTCTGTCTCTTTATCTCTCTCTCTCTCTCTCTCTCTCTCTCTCTCTCTCTCTCTCTCTCTCTCTCTCTCTCTCTCTCTCTCTCTCTCTCTCTCTCTCTCTCTCTTTCCCTCCCTCCCTCCCTCCCTCCCCCCCCCCCTCTCTCTCTCTCTCTCTCTTTCTCTCTTTCTCTCTCTCTCCCTCCCTCCCTTCCTCCCTCCGTCCCTCCCTCTTTCCCTCCCTCCCTCACTTACATTTGTTATTCAACCTTACCTCATACTTTCTCTTCCCCATTCTTTACCCCGCTCCTTACTTCCCTGGACCCGACTGAGCTCCGAGCCTCAGACATGCATGACACGGGAATCGATTTTTAGCTATACGTCCGTGAAGTAGATAATAACCATGTCCACCAATTATCGGTTCTTTTCCCCCCGTCCCTTTATTTTCCCTCGCCCTCCCTCATGTTGTTTTTTTTTTCTTTCTCTTATCCCTCTTCTTTCGTCTTTGTCTCTTCCATTTCTTTTTTTCTTATCCCTTTTCTTTCGCCATGTCTCTCCCACCTCCATTTCTTTTCTTCTTTTATTCCCTCGCTTTCTCTTTTTTATGTTCTAGTCCTTCTTTCCTCCTATCTTCATTCTTTTCCTTTACTCCTATCAAAATGCATAGTGCATTGGATATTCCACCACGTATTGCTATTGCCTATTCCACTTCTCTGTACTTTTCAGTCTCTCTTATTCTTACGCTTTCGCTTTCTTTATCTTATCCTTGTCTCCTCCTTTCTTCCCTTCTTCCACTCGCAAGCACTTATGGTAATGCGCAGCTTTTCATCGCATGGTGTTTAAGCAAATTAAAGGGAGCGTGAGTGATTAAGCCCCCCGTGCTCTTTATCCCTCTTCCTGTTTGTCCTCATCCCCAGTCTCCTTCTTTGTCCTTCTCTTTCCTCCCTCTGTATCTCCCCTTTCCTCCCCCTGTACCCCCCCCTCCTCCTCCCTTAACCCCTTTCCCTGATCACGCGAAAACTCATTGTTTTTCACGACCACTCTCATTATCTTTCGCATAATCATTGATCGCTCGCCCATCTATACTCATACAGGTGGTGATCACTCCTCACTCCGTCCTATTAGATGCAGGTAAAGTAACAGTAAATAAAAGATAATGGTAACCCGATAATGGTAGAAATGCTGCGTCGGGTCCCCTCGTGGTCTTACACGGGAGACCTCGTGAGTCACTGCCCTCGAGGGGAAAAGAGAGAGGGTCAGTCTGCTTATAAAAATCAGTGCTGGTAGAGAGAGACTGGTTGTAAGAAGCATAAACAAGCATCAAGGCTTATCAGATTGGTCGTTATTTTTTTAGATACGGCATTGGTTTTGGTTTTGTTTTAATCAAACGTAAGATGTATATGAATCAATTAAAATCTAAGAATCAGATATGTGGATTTGATATATAATTTATCCACCTTTAAAGGGATGATGACGGAGCGTGTTTTGATGCCGTCACGCGATCGCTTTCAAAAGTGCTTTCTCAGGGACAAATTCTTCTGGAGGTATTCACCCTGCCTGTCGTGTGGACATGTAAACGTCAGTGATTCGTTCATGAAACTCAGACTATTCATTTTATCACCAACATTCTTTTTATTGTCGTCACGCCACAGCTTGTAATGAAGGATGACAGATAGGCCTACATTTCCTCGCCTGCTGCTGCTGTCTTCGAGTCTCGGTGTCTCCCCGCGACGAGCACCGCGTTCGGCCGACCTCTCGCTTCCTTTCATTATTCTTTCTTTTTTCTTCTTTCCCGTACTCGCGTATTCTTTCTTTGAAGAAATCAGATCCGTTGGCTGGTTATATTGATTGATTTCCACTCTCGCCATTCTATCAATTTTACCTCAATTATAGCCTGGTTTTCATGTTTTTTTATTATGATTATTATAACTACTCTTTGAACCTGTATCTTGTCGCACTGGCTCCGGGCTCCACGCAGCGCCTTCGTCCAAATGTCCAGCTGTCACGTCCATCTTGTTCGTCTGTGCCTTCCTTGAATCTCCTTCCTCTTCCTTTCACCTTTCCCCTTCTCGCTTAATTAATCTGTAATGCACGTTTTCCTTCCTAATTAGCAACACGTGTTCGTGCGTAAATCGCGATTTATTACGGAGATAAACAAGGTTTTCGGTTTCCTTATCAGGCAGTCCCAATTCCCTGCGGAAGCGTTCCTGCATCGACCCGCATTCCAGGGGCGGTCACGTGACACGCACTCGCCGCGTTGGCCTAATCCCTCGTCGAAGGGAACTTGATTTGGCCGATTGGTGCTGGGGGACGATTATCACGCTTGGAAGAGACACCAAAACGAAAATGGATTCTTATCAGCGGATGCAGTTTATTAATCCAAGTGTTTTAGAGTGACTGGAGGGGACTGAAAAATTCTCGCATTCCGCAACCTTCTTTTTAATGCCATCCAGAGAGCATTTGTCACGCTAGGATGTCATTATTCGAATCGCGTAAACACACATCTCGAATCAGCAGTTATCTGCGAGTCAGCGAGTCAGCGAGTCACGCCCTTAACACACCGGAACAGATGAGGAGCCTTGTCACGCTGCCGGGCTCTGTCACACCTCCCTCCTTCAGGAAGTCCCGCGGTGGGAAGGGCGAGGTTCGTGGAAGCGAAGGGGGGAAAAATAATACAAAAAGGGGAATGGTGTGGAAGGATGCGAGAGGTAAGAAATTCTGATGAGAAAACATGAAATGGGAAAATGAAAAGCGTGTTAGAATGTGGAAGAATAGGATGATGATAAAAAAGGATAAAGATTTCAGAAAAGAATAGAGAACTGTAAATAATATCAATATGAAATATGGACATTAATGAAGTAACACACTAGATGATTTTCAACGCACAAAGAGAAATGAAAACAAGACCAGAATAAGAAGGAAGTGTGAATGAAAAAAGGACTAACGGTGACGAGGACAAGGAATTTTTATGAATATTTAATGATTCCTAATAATCAAACGGTCATGGCTGGGTTTGCCACTCATGCGAGAGATCCTTGAAGGCTGTGGCCAAGCGAGAGAAAAAAAGTAAGAGAGAGGGAGCGAAGAACAGAAAAGAGAGAGTAACGAATGGAATAATCAGGATTGAAATACAAAGGTCCCTTTTCGTTTGCGGCATTTCTGTTTCGTCTATCTAAAGTTCAAGTACCCCAAGAGTACATATGATATAGATATGTATGTGTATGCGTGCGTGTGTGTACACACACACACGTATGTATATATATATATATATATATATATATATATATATATATACAATATATATATATATATATATATATATATATGTATATATATATATATATATATATATATATATATATATATACATATATATGTATATATAGATAGATAGATATAGATATAGATATAATTATATATATATAATATATATATATATATATATATATATATATATATATATATATATATATATATATATATATACCCACATTCATATTCTGTAATCAAACTTTAGCCTAAACGCAGGCCTACCTCCAGATGATAACGAAGTACATAATTTGAATTATCTATTAATCATTTTGAGGGGAGGGCCAGGGGAGGGGGAGGGGGGGGGGAACGCCAGCCAAGCGCCGTTCAGAGGGTGAATGACACTCCGGCATTGATCCATATGTTCGCACTGCACAGGCTTAATGCACAAAAGGCACAGAGGACAGCGCTCGCCCGTACGCACCGGGGCTCACCTTGAAGAGCATGTAAATCTCATCTCCCTCGAAGACTACAATATGTTGCGAAGCTGTATGTCTATCGTATCTTCTTTATCTTTGCTCAGCTGCCTTTGCTTATTTGTTTATTGATTTATTTGCATAGTGGAAATGATATCTGAGAGTTTGTTGACGTTAATTATTGGATAACTGACATGATGATGATTATCTGAAATACAAAGATGTTATTCGGCCATTCAGTCACTCCTCACAAACTCTCAAGGGCATCTTCGACTACACACACACAAAAGTAGTGTAATTCTCATTTCCTAATTTATTTTGAAATTTCCTATCCTTTCAAGGCGGCTCGGCTCCTCTTCTCATTCCTTCCTGATTTTCTCAACCCAACTTCCTTCCTTTGTCTTTCTCCCTCTTTTATTATCCTATATTTCTTCTTCTGTCTCTTTTCTATTAACTTATCTTTCTTTCTGTTAACCTTTCTTTATCTTTTCCCCCATATTAACTCATCTTCGTTTTTACCATAATTATTTTCTATCCCAATCTTCTTTCTTTTAAAATCTATTTCGCTTCCAGTCCCTTACATGTCGGTATGTAAAATGACCTTGCGTGTGGCGATGTTGATCAGAAGAATTTCATTTCTCTTGCCTGTTATCAAATACACTCGTCAACAAGGAATTTGCACGGGTATTGGCAAATGTTAGGGTCATTGTGTGGTCAAAGATATTGCTATTGTCTGCTGATTTATTTTATTCATATTGGTGTGATTGTGTTTTGACGTAAGGATTTGGGAATGGGTGAGGGGAAGGAGGGAATGAGAGAGAGAGATAATGAGAGGAGGAGGGAAAGAAGGAGTGAGGGATAGGAGGAGGGAAGGAGTGAAGGAGAAGAGGAAGGAAGGAGTGAAAGAGAAGGAAGGAAGGATAGAGGGAGAGGAGGAAGAAAGGAGAGAGAGAGAGAGAGAGAGAGAAGAAAGGACGGACAGAGGGAGAGGAGGAAGGGAGGAGAGAGAAAAAAGAAGGTGAGGATAAGGGGGAGGAGAAGGAAAGGAAGAGCTGGAGATGTAAAAGGGGATGGGGAGGAAGAGAAGGGAAAAAAGTGAGAAAATCGTAAAGACAAACAACGAGATTGATTGACGGATTGACTTATAGATAGACAGATAAACAAATAGATAGATAGATAGACAGATAAACAAATAGATAGATAGATAAACAGATGGGTAGATAGATAAACAGATAGAAGCATGGATAGATTGATAAATAGATAGACGCATGGATAGATAGATACATAAAAAGGATTTGTCAGGTGTGCGTTTGCGTATGCACTATTATCTCTCACCTTTGTAGGCTCGCGGTTCAAAGCCAGATCAATGCACACAGGTGATTACTGTCCTGGACTTCCTGCACGAATACTCACTCAGACAGGCGTATTAATGGTCAATTGATCCCTTGGTGAGGAAGCATAAGGCCCATCGGCCGGACGTGCACTATGGTGGTGTCGACCTTATGGCAGGTGTTAGGTTGAAGTGCGTAATGTGTCAGCTGGTGTAATGCGTGTTTTTTATTCCTGTTTTGGGTGTATGCGGGTCTTTCTCTGTGGTGTGTCTGTTTACCTATCTTTTTCATTTATCTATCTTTTTTTTACCTTATTCCTTCTCTCTCTCTCTCTCTCTCTCTCTCTCTCTCTCTCTCTCTCTCTCTCTCTCTCTCTCTCGCTCTCTCTCTCTCTCTCTCTCTCTCTCTCTCTCTTTCTCTCTCTCCCCTTACATCTTTCTCCTTACGTCTCTCTTTCGATCTCCCCCTCTCTCCTTTTTCAGTCTCCTTCCTGCATCTCCTTCTCCTTTCCCTTCCTCCCTCCCTCCCTCCTACTCCCTCCTCTGTCTCTCCCCCGTAGATCAAGATTCAGCGTTACCAACGGCCCCCGCACCCTCCGCCTCCTCTCCGCCCCCCCTCCCTTGCATGCTCACCTCGGCGTCACACCAGGACACACAAAAGAAAGTTTCCAACATGGCGGCGCGGTGACCCATCCCCGTGAAATTACTTTGTGGTTGCTTGGAGAAATTCTCGCTGATTTCTTTACAGTATGTGTATATACGTGGATAAATAGAGAAATAGATTGATAGACTGATAGATAGATTATTTATAGTTAGATAGGTAGAGATATATACTGGATATCGTATTTGTTAACTAAATTAATAGCCTGATAAATAGATTAATATGTTTATAGTTAAATAGATAGGTAGAAATATAGATATTGAATATCGTATTTGATAACATAGCGGCGTTAATTTTGAACTTTTGTATTTATCTCGACTTTTTGGTTTGGCTGAGGTAGCTATGCCTCCCCGCGTTCGTAACGGTAATCCGATAATCCGGATACGCGAACGCATAAAACGGGTGAATTATTTATGATTTTTTCTTCTCTCTCGCTTGCGCTTTGTTTATACGTCTAGTTACTATTAATACTATTTTCCATTTTTATTTACTTTCCGAAAAAATATATATACGGTTTTGCTCTTTATAGTCGACAATTAGCGCGAACTCTGTCATAGTCGTTTTATAGATTGCCGACACTGTGAGTCGCCAAGGGGTGTTGTGTTCCTCCACTCGGGAAGGGAGCAGCTCTTTTTGTGTTCCTTTGTTTTATTCCGTCGCTTTCGCTTCATTTTTCTTCTCTCCCTGTCTCTCTGTCTCCCTTCTTCTTCTCTCTCCCCTATGTGTGTGTGTGTGTGTGTATGTGCGTGCAATCTAATTTAATGAGACCAAAGTATTGTGGATCAACTTGCCTTAATCGAGAGACAGAGGTATTCTGTTTTGAGAGCGATAAAAGATAAGATAATGTGAAATTCGTCATTACATATCGTACCACAATCTATGTCTTGTTACACCATTTCCTATTTGGTAACATGTGCTTACTTTTATCTGATTTCAAGGAAACTGAAATAGAAGTCTGCAGTTAAATTTGTTCTTTTCGTGAACCTACTCACCCTCTCTCCCTCCTTTCCTTCCTCTCTGCCTCCTTTCCTTCCTCTATGCCTCCTGTCCTTCCTCTCTGCCTCCTTCCCTTCCTTTCTCCCTCCTTTCTTTCCTCCCACTCTCCCTCCTTTCCTTCCTCCCACTCTCCCTCTTTCCCTTCCTTTCTCCCTCCTTCCTTTCCCTTTTCCTTCCTCCCTCCCTCTCTCCCTCCTTCCCTTTTTTCTCTCCTTCCTTTCCTTTACCCTTCCTTCCCTCCCTCTCTCCTTCCTTCCCTCCTTCTCTCCCTCTCTCCCTCCTTTCCTCCCTCTCTCCCTCCTTCCCTCCCTCTCTCCTTCCTTCCCTCTCTTTCTCCTTCCTTCTTTACTGTTCTACCTCATCTCTTTGCCCTACCCTTCCTTTCGTTCTCTTTTGCATTTGCCTAATTTCGTATCTGCTTTCAGGAAATTATCAATCACTATTGACCGGTTGTGACATTAGCCATCTCAGGCGGAACAGATGTAAACAAACTCTGCAGCTGGATGACATCAGCTGACCTGGTTGACCTGGCTGACAAAGGGGGTTAAAGTTCAAGGGAGAGACATAGAGAGAGAGAGAACAGACAAAGAGATGAATATGTATATTTTTAAGGTTAGGGACAATTAGGATCATGCAGAAGCGTACTAGTTTTGTTAAATCTTTTGGTATGAAATATCCGAATTGTGAGGAAAAGCACAAGAAAATCTGACTTAAAAGAAACATGAAAACATGAAACAGTTGACCTCCAATGAGAAGTGAACCTGAAAGAGAACACAAGCGCACGTCCGATGAACCAGTTTCTTGAGCGGCTTCCATTATTT
>NC_091567.1:15323009-15325509 GCF_042767895.1 Penaeus vannamei
TATTATTTTCATGAATACACTTATATATTTTATATATCTGTGTGGGTTGACTGCGCAGACATCTCTTTCTTGCTCTAATGCAGTGTTTTGATATGTCTTTCTTTCAGTCTAATTCCCTCCCTCCCTTTCTTTCTCTCTCTCTCTCTCTCTCTCTCTCTGTCTCTCTCTCTCTCTCTCTCTCTCTCTCTCTCTCTCTCTCTCTCTCTCTCTCTTTCTCTCTCTCTATCTATCTCTATCTATCTAACTTTGTATCTCTATCTATTTATATATGTGTCTATCTCTCTCGCACGTATTTGTTTCTGTTTCCTTGTGTGCGTGATGGTTGTCCACCCCCGCCGGATCAATGGCGGATCCAATATCACCTTCCCTGCATAATTCCCCTTAATCCCCCGCAAGGCAGCCGCAGGGTGGGCAGGCGACCCCCCTTCCGACGCCACGGCAAGCGCGCCTCTTCCAAACGTCCTCGAAGTCCTGACCCTCGCGGCACCCTCGACTCCGCAGCGTGAAGCCCCGCGCGGTCCGATATTAAGCGACGTTGTGGGCCTTCGTTGGGGTAGTCTAATGTCCTTATACGCACCCCGAGTATATTCACCAAAGCAGAGTGCGAATACGTACAACAGTGGTAGTATTATAAATGAAGTCTCTTCTTTTGATGATCGGATTAATGTAGGGTTTAATCGCTATAAAAGTTCCCACTTTTTAACTCAGGAATGGGAATCGCTAGTCATAGGTACGTGGGAATGGGAGAGATATGGGAATTTCTCTCTTTTTTTTTTTAATTCGTCTCAAGCGTGGACAATCAGATTCTGTCGGGTTATGCTGGGTCAGCGGCGGCTTACGTTCTGCCCCGAGGTCAGCTTGGTCCTGGGAACGTGGGCGGGGGAGGGTGTTTGTCCTTGTTTTTCTTTGTTGTTTTTCCGTCTCGTGTTCGCGGAATCTGAAAAAAAACGTTTTCCTTTGTTATCCGTTTTCTGATATTTTTAATTTTTTTCAGTTATTTATTTATCATTTTACGATTATGGTGATGATGGAAATTATCATTATTGTTATCATTGTTGTTGCTGTTGTTGTTGTTGTTGTTGTTGTTGTTGTTGTTGTTGTTGTTGTTGTTGCTGTTGCTGTTATTGTTGTTTTTATTATTATTATTATTATTATTATTATTATTATTATTATTATTATTATTATTATTACTATTATTATCATTATCATTATTAATATGCGTTTGGTAGTCTTTTATCTTATCTCTCATTTTTTTTGTTTTTGCCCCATGTCATTAGTTAATATGTCTGTTATATGTTTTATGATTTATTTACTTATCTATTTCATCTACTTATCTTAATTCTTCGCTTCTCATGTTACTCACCTTATTCTGACCTTCTTTCTTCGCCCATATTCGCTTTCCTTTCCCCTTGTTTATCACTGATCTCCTTCTCATCTTCTCCCTTCCTTCTTCGCTTCGCATTTCGTCCTCGTATTTCGTTTTCTCTTCGCTATCTTTCTCTTAGTTCCTGTTTCTTGAGTGTTTTTTTTATTGCCAAATCAAAAATCAACCCTCCTTATCTTATCGTCTTCCTTTTATTTCTCGTTTCACCGCTTCCTTTTCTTTGTCATTCTCTCCCCCTCTCTCTTTTTCTGTCTCGATATCTTTCTCTTTCTCATTTTCTTTTCACGCCTTTTTTTCCTTTCTCCTCTCTGTTTGCTCTTCTCTAATACTGTTCGTTTCTCTGTCTCTTGCTCTCACTCTCTGTCTGTCTGTCACACACGCGTGCGCTCGCGCGCTTACACTCACCCTATCATTTTTCTTCTCTCTCTCTCTTTCGTCCTTTCTTACTCTCCCCCCTTTATCTTATCTTTCCGTCTTTCACTTTGCCCTCTTTTCCATCCACTTTCGCTTACCTCCTATTTGCCTCTCTGCCCTTCGCTCTCTTTGGCCTCAACCCATTTTCTGTCACTCTCCTCTTCCAACGTTTTTCTTCATTCTTGCGTAATGTTTTAATAATCCGTGACTTTTAAGATCCTCGTTATATGCCTTTAAGTGTTTCTTGTTTTTCTTTTTTTCTTTTTTTTTCTTTTTTTTTTTGTCAAAATGTGTTACGTTATGATTTGGCTGTTTGCATCGTCAAAGAGAGAGAAATGTTAGAAAGAAAATGGCCGTTGGTCTTGAGAAATAGATTTCATATTTAAGTTAATTCTCCTTCTTAGGTTGTAAAAATATGAGTGAGGTTGTATGTATATATAATGTCGCAATCCATGCTATTAAGTCTGATGAACATACATAACAGAAAATGTAAATACATGCTTCACATTATGGAAATCTCGTTCTTATACATTCCTTTTCCTATATGTCACAATAACCTTTGTCAGGAACTCAACATTTGAACTTCACGGATATTTCATAACAAACATTTTTTCTTTCATTTTGAAGCTATTCTTCCCTTTCTCATTTCCTGTTTTGTGTTGTCTTTAACGCGTTTTCTCTGTCGTTCCCAGGGCACCCCGA
>NC_091567.1:15330509-15335509 GCF_042767895.1 Penaeus vannamei
CAATCGCTTTGTGCTGTAGTTGGGTTTTGTAAAAAGGCAGAATCTTTTTTTATATTACAATTGGATGCTTTTCCTCCCTGTTTTGCCAGTATATATCTTAGTCTCTCCTGATCTGTTATTTGAATATTGATCAACAAAATCAAGTGAAATGGAGCCTGGGATATCAAACTCGGTGAACTATCGAGTTGCATACATCACTGTGTTGCAACATCAGTTATCATGTGTTACAGTAGGAAAAGAAATGCTAAGGCTGTCTTTTTTATAACTTATAAATGATGGGTTATATTTTTCGCACTTCCGAGACGATAATCATGACTGACTGATAGATTAAAGTCTTTGTTAGTTTTTTTGTTCGTGTTCGTCTGGCAGTGTGATCTTAATTCTTGCAGGGTTATAATTTTCCTTCATTTTTTCATCCTAAAATTACATATTTCCCGTGCAGGATGTAATGTTATTAGTTAACCGATAATTACTCCCGAACAGAGAAGGATTGCTGTCTGATTACTCCCATAAAGTGACCGGATTCCATAAACCTGTCTCTTTCCCTCGTAATATTTCCTCATAATACGCCATAATTATTTGTGATTCATACAGTTCTTCATTATCCTCGTAGTTCTCATATTTACCATAGGCCTTAGAATAATTCCCCCATCATTATGTATTGTTGATGTCATTATATTGATAATATTAAATTATGTCAACATTCATTAATATCGGTTCAGGGGATAGATTAGAGGGCTAGGTCAGGAAAGCAATTAATCAAAACATTATCCTCATTATCTACAAGAATGTTGACATAATATTTATCGTTAATATTATCAATATAAAGACAACAATAATACATACTAATGGGGGAATTATTCTAAGGCCTATGGGAAATCATGACGAAATATGAGAACTACGACGATAATGAAGAGCTGTATGAAAAATAATTATGGCGTATTATGAGGAAATTATTACGAGGGAAAGAGGCCCCTGAACCGATATCAAGTGGCCAAGCCAGCTCCGACGGCCACGAACCGACCAAGGAACCAAAAGACCGAGGCACAGGCGACCGATCGAGAAAACGACCGAGACCCGAAACGAGCGAGGAAACGGAGAAACGTTTGCGTATTCGTGTAGGACTCGCGGTTGCGCTGTCATAGGGCGTGACGGTGTGCAGCGGCGCGGGTCGGGGAGCCATCTTGCGGCGCCGACGGGAGTTACGCTCTGGTTCGTGCCCTTCGTCGCCGTCGCCGTCGCTGTCGCCGAGGATCCGTCGCTGTTGTCGATGCTGTTTCCGTTGCTGTTACTGTTATCGCCTTAAGTCGCTGCTGTCACCGCGAATCAGTCGCTGTTGCCGTTTGTGTTGTTGCTGCTGCCGTTCCTGTCACTCCTGTTGTTGTCATTTCAGTCGCTGTTATTGTCGCCGCGTGATATGTCCCTGTTGCTGTTCCGTTTGTATCCCTGTTGCTCTCGACGCTGTCTCCATCTATGTCGCCATTAACCGTTGTCATTTATTTTCCTGTTGTCATATCTGTTTCTGTCCCTGTTACTTTCGTTTCTGTTCCGTCGCTCTCCCGCCTCCGTCACCGCGCCAGCTCGTGCTACCCGACATGCCTGGACGCCGTTGCTATTTCCGTTTTTATTTTTTCTTTCTTTCTTTCTGTCTTTTTTACATGACATTTATCGAAGCTTGTTACGTCTCGATTCTTTTCGGAAAAATACTTGGATCGTATCCCCCAAACACTTAGGGTCGTCTAGACATCAATTAAGCTCACAAACTCCCTTTTTGTCTCTTTTCCTTCATAAGAAAAACAATAACTTCCCCCCACCCCCCTAACTTCCTTCCACGCCCCACTTGCCTTCTCCGGAAGTTCAGTAATCGCTCGCCACGTTACTTTAAGGCGCCGGAGATTTTGGTGGGCGGCGGCGCGTGCAGGTCATCACCTATGGGCGGCGGGGAGATGCGTCAGGGTGGGTGGGTGGGGGGAGGGGGGGGGGGCTCAGAGAAATATGTGAGTATATAGGCCTACGGACATACGTGTAATTAAGTACAGGTGCACTCATATTCTTACACGCTAATACACCCCTACAAACACCCAGATATACACGTAGAAACACATACATATACACACAAACGCAAACAAAACTACACACACACATACAAACACACACACACACACACACACACACACACACACACACACACGCACACACACACACACACACACACACACACACACACGCACGCACGCACGCACGCACACACACACACGCACACGCACACACACACACGCACACGCACACACGCACACACACACACACACACACACACACACACACACACACACACACACACACACACACACACACACACACACACACACACACACACACACACACACACACAAACAAACTCATCGTACGCACGACTGCATTTAATCACTGCTAATCAGTGAAACAGGCAGACACCCGCGCTCGCACTTGACTCTGTTTCCTGTCTGTTTTATTATTTGTTTGTGTGTTTTCAGGCGTTCATTTCGCTCTTAATTGAGTCGCCATTGCTGCTACTGGTGTTATGATTGTTGTTATTATTTATCATAGTTTTTGTTATTTTTGTTATTATTATTATTGTTGGTACTGTTATGATAGTTGTATCGACTAATGTATTATTAGATTGAAATTTTATTTTGATGATTTGCTTGGTTTGGTTATTATCGATGTTGTTATTGCTTCTATAATTGTTTTCTAGTTACTATCATCATTGTTGTTATCGTTACCATTATAGCTATTATCAACATCACCATTGCCATATTACACTACTTGCAAACAAACCTAAAGCTATATGTACACACACCTACCGCGTGTGTTTCAAACCTTGTGCACGATGGCAGTCATGGCGCATGTAAGATGTAATAAAACAGCGGAGAAGGATGTGAAGAGGCGACTGTAAAAAAAAAAAAAATCCCGGACAAACAGGAGCGGAAGTGGTTCTGAACGGTTCAGGGGAGTATCCAGGGCGGTTCTGAGGCGTGTGGTGAAGGGGATGCATCGTAAAGTAGGACCGAAAATAAGAATAAAGTAACATTTTGAAAAAGTCATCTCCATCATAACAGGGGATAAGATTTTCAGTGTTTGGTAAGGAGTTTGTCCTTGCGTTGAGTGTATTGTCTTACTCGTATTGCGTGGGATCGGAAACCGCGAATACATCTTCATACAAGAGCAGTTGCCGCTGTGTTGCCAGAAAAGAGATGAGAGACGAGGAGGGGCGCGAGCAAGGTCTCTATAAGTACTTACTTATATAGACCTTGGGCGCGAGAGTCGGGCAGAGGCGGGTGAGGTGGTCGCGGGAGAGGGATGCGACGGAGTGCACTGGCTGGTCGGTGGGAGTAGTTCGGAGGTTGTTACCGTTGCCTTAATGGCGAGGCGGCGGCGGCGCAGAAGCGGCGGTGGTTAGAGGAGGCAGAGAGATGAGGGAGTATGTCCGGGAAGCCTTTGCCGGCCAGCGCAACGCCCTCCAGGCTGGCCGACCGCAGTGTCCGGGGGAGAGGGAGGCAGGGGGCTGAGGGAGGGGAGGGTCCGAGGGAGAGAGGGAGGGAGGCAGACCTCATCCTCCCGCATATCTTAAGCGCATCGCACACGTCGCTTCGACTCGGAGGCTTTGTTGAGAAACTGTTGCGGCGGCCGGGCACGTCGGGGCGTGAGTCATGCTCGCTGGTGGCACGGCGATCTGCGTCAGGTTCCGGCCAACTGCGCCTCCTCACCTCTGACCTTTCGCTGCTGCTCCGCCTTGTATTTCCGATGTCCTGCTGCGGGAGAGGGCGCTCGGTGGCGGCAACGCTGTTTTCGAGCCTTATCGTGAGGGGGCGCGCCAGCGTTGGTGTTCTTGTATGACGCGGAGGCTCCAACCGTTGTATCAGATTAGAGGCTGCCTGTTTTTCAAGTATGACTGCGCGGGTTCCAGGCAGGTTTGACATGTGGGTGATCGGTCATGCACCTGCCTGACATCTCCTCCTGGGCGCCGGAGGAACCAGATCGCGAGAGATTTCAACGCAGAGGAAATGGTGATCTCCGCTCGTCCTCTACGCTTACCTGATAATTATTGCCATCCCTTCTAATCCCTCTTTCCCCGCCTCACGCTTCTCCTTATCCCACCCACACCCCTACCCCACCCGCGCTCCCCCATACCCCCTAGAAGCCACCCGCCCCCCCCCCCCTGGCCGCCGAAGGGAAGCCAACCAACTTCTCCTGCGGCGTCCCTTCAGCCCCCGCGCCTCGGTCCTCGCCAAGGGACTCCCGGCTACATTCACTCGACACAAAGAGCCAACATTGGGGACGTGAGCGGGAGGGGAAAGGAGGGGGGGAGGTAAAGGGTGACCGGAAACACTGTGGTATTGTCTTGGCAAATCTTGATGCACACTTTCATCCTTCACTTTTCCCCTTCCTTCTCTCCCGCTCCACTTCTTCCTGTTCTGGTTTTCGTATTGACGAGATCTGAGGGAGATTTTTTGGAAAACAACAAAACAAAGACAATATATTCAATTACTTTCATGTTATATTGCTTATTCTCACACACATAAGAAAACCAAAACAAAAATCATTACGATTTTGATCCAATAAATTACAAATTCATCACTCCGTGTACAGTAGCGGCCACGACTCCAGCTCCATGACGCAACAGGCATCTTGAGGAAATGCTTCCATGTTGACAGTAGATGAGTCAGAGATTTCTAAGACAGTTACGCCGCGCTCGGAGAAAGTTTAAGGAGTTATGGGGCTTGTCATTACGGGATGATAGGTCGCTCGAGGTCAAAGGTCAAGGAGAGTGTCATTTAGTCACTCTATAGTGTGTGGGCCGTAGCACTTTGAGTACGTTGGTTTGTTTATACAGTTATGTGATGTGTGTCTGACTAATGACATGCAGATAGATAACGGGCCTTTGGTGTCACGGCTTCACCACGCGGAACTGAATAAGGCTCTGTACGGTTCCTTTGTTAAGTAAGTGAAGTCATCCCAGG
>NC_091567.1:15345509-15348009 GCF_042767895.1 Penaeus vannamei
TATTATTATTAGCATTATTATTATTATCATCACTATTATTGTCATCATTATTATCACTATCATTATCATTTTCATTATCATCATTGCTATCATGATTAGTGCTATTATCTACTGTCATTATCATTATTGTTATGATTGTCATTATTAGCATTATTATTGATAATGTTATTATTGTTAATAGTTTTATTATTGTTAATATGATTATTATCATTGCTATTATTTTTTATCATTATTATTTTTATTATTATTATTATCATTAGTAGTAATAGCAGTAGCAGTAGAAGTAATAGTATTAGTAGTAGTGGTATTAGTAGCATTAGCAGTAGTAGGAAGAAGAGGGAGAGGAGGATAAGGGGAGTAAGGCAAAGGCAAATAGAGAAATATAAAATGAATTGGACTTGAAAAAATGGATAGAAGAAGGAAGAAGAAGGGGAGGTGGAAAGGGGCAGAAAGGCAGGGACAGAGAGAGGAGGAGAGGAGACGTTAGAAAGAGAGACCGGAGAAGGAAGGAGAACGAGAGGGAGAGAAGAATGGGAAAAGGACAAGGACAAAGAGAGTAGGGGAAGAGGAGTTGGAAGAAGAGACAAGAGAAGTGAGAGGAGAGAGAGGAGGCGGAAAAGAGGAGAAATGCAGATACAAAGAGAGAATGGGAAGAGCATTAAGACAGAGAGAGAGAGAGAGAGAGAGAGAGAGAGAGAGAGAGAGAGAGAGAGAGAGAGAGAGAGAGAGAGAGAGAGAGAGAGAGAGAGAGAGAGAGAGAGAGAGAGGAAAAGGAACAATAGGAAGAGGAGGATGGAAAGGGAGAGGAAGGCAAAGACAAAGAGAGAAGGGGAGGAGGAGCGGCAGGGGGAGGAGGGAGGGGGGAGCGGAAATTCGGAAGGGGCAGCCACGCGCACCCCATGTGTACGGCCGCACATCCGGTTGCAGGTGCGGTGCTTACGCTGTCCGGGTCCCGCTCTCTGTGTACTCTGTTACGTGCTCTAATGTGTACTCCTGTGTACTCTTCCTCCCTGCCCTCTGTGCGCTGCGGCTCTGGGCTACAATTACGCATTTTCTGCTTTTGTGTTGTGTTGTTTCATGTTTGTTCTGTCTCACTATCTGGTCTCTGCGTCTGTTTCTGTATGTTTGTCTCTCTTTCTCTCTCTCTCTCTTTCTCTGTTTTTCTTCTTTTCTCCCATTCTCTCCCTCTCCTTCTTACTCCTTTCCTCCCTCCCTCCCTCCCTCCCTCCCTCCTTCCTTCCCTCTCTCTCCCCCCTCCCTCTCTCCCTCTCTCCCACTTCCCTCCCATCCTCTCTCCCACCCCCTCCCTCTCCCCCCTCCCCACCCCCTCCGTCTATCGCACCGCCCAGCAGACAGACCGCACAACACGGAGGGTCATGCAAAGCGACGCCGGCCAGACAACATCCCGGCGTGGTCTGGGACCGTGGCGCGCTGGTCTCGTGTTTGTTGATTTCGGTGTTGACTTTGTTTGCGGTGTGTTTGTTTGTTTGTTTGTTTGTGTGTATGCGTAATGGAGGGAGGTAGGGGGTGGGGATGGGGGTGGGTGATGTGTGTGTGTGTTGGGGAGGAAGGTGTATGTTTGTTCGTTTGTGTGTATGTGTCATGGGGGAGGTAGGGGCTGGGCGTGGGTGTTGTGTGTGTCGAGGAGGAAAGTGTATGTATGTTTTTTTTTGTATGTATGTCATGGTAGTGGATGTTGGGGGGCGGGTTGTGTGTATGTTGGGGAAGAGTGTGTATGGATTTGTTTGTTGATGGTGAGTACGTGTGTGTATGTTTTTGAAGTAAGTTTATATGTGTGTATGTATATGTTTGTTTGCATGCGTGTGTGTATCTGCATGTATTTGTTATCATGTGTATGTGTTAGTTTATAGGTGTATGTGTATGTGTTTACTTGTATGTTCGTGTGAGTTTGTCATTGTGTGTTTAGCTATATCAAGAAACGCAGAAAGACACCGTTCTCTTCCTTCCAACACCCCCACTTCCACCCCCCACCCCTATCCCCTCCATTCCCCCACCATCACCCCCGCCCCGAGCCATTGTCTTGAAGATGCGAATAAAAAGGAAAGGAAATCACAAAAAGACGAAATAATACGGCGACCGGAGCCGGAGAAAGGGAAAGAGAAATTGCTTTATGGCGCGGTTTTTGTTCTGAATGAAGATGGCGGTCCTCTTTTCTGCGAGAGGAAGACGGTAGAAGCGAGAAGGAAGAAGAGGGGGGAGAAGATAAGGAAAAGGCATAGGAGGAGAAGTAAATGAAATTGGGAGAGGAGGAGGGGGAAAGAAGATAAGGAAAGGCATGGGAGGAGGAGAAGAAGGAAAAGAGAAGGGGAAATAAGGTAAGGCAAGGCATGGGAGAAGGAGGAGAAGGAAATGAAAATGGGGAGAGGAAAAGAAGATAAGGAAAAGGCATGGGAGAAAGAAAAGAAGGAAATGAAGATGGGAGAAGTGGAAGGGAAAGACATAATTGAAGGAGGAAGAGGAAATAAAAAGGGAACAGAAG
>NC_091567.1:15353009-15358009 GCF_042767895.1 Penaeus vannamei
AAAGAAAAAGACAGGGAGAGGGACTGGGAAAGAGAAAAGGAAAGGGAAAGAGAGAGAGAGGGAGGGAGAAAGAGAGAGAGAGAAAGGGTAAGAGACAGAAAAATATAGAGAGGGTAAGAGAGAGAGAGAGAGCGAGAGAGAAGGAGAATGAAAAAGAGAAAGAGAACCAGAGAAACGAAAGAAAAGAGAGTTCAAATGAAAGCACACACTGGAAAAGAAAAGAGCAGGTGGCTCGGGAGAGACTTCAACGCCCTCCGCGTGATGATCTCGCGGCCTCAACTTACCACTGCTTTCACGCTGGAACACAAATCGGATTTATGACCGCCAAACACGCATTAACTTCTTATTTTTTACCGTTACTAATTCTCCCAGACTAAATATTTTAAAGAGATGTTACGATCCAATTAAAACCACAAGTCAGAAAACATTGTTTGGGTCAATATCTAATTTTCTAAAATCGCTGTTTTCCCTTATTTTTCGAACTGGACAGCGGAGGACGAGAAACTATAAATCATTTTTAAAATTCATATCTAAATATCTAAAACAGTGTTTTCCTTGCTCTCCAGCTGGAAGAAAAACTGTCAATCAAAAAAACATTCTTTTGGTCAACATATAAATCTCTAACAATTTTTTTTCAATTTCCAACTGGACCACAGAAGACGATAAATTACCAATCAAATAACATTCTTTTGGTCAACATGTAAATTTATAACAGATTTTTTTTCCAATTTCCAACTGGACGACAGAAGACGACAACCTACCAATAAAAAAATCTTTAAGTCAATATCTAAGTAACTAACGTTATTTTTCTCCATTTTCCAAAACATTCTTTTTTATCAATATCCAAATCTCTAACACAACCCCGCTCCCTTTTCCAGCTGGACGGCGGAGGACGAAACACAACCAATAAAAAAAAAACACTCTTTTTTTTATCAATATCCAAATCTCTAACGCACCCCCCCCCCCTTTCCAGCTGGACGGCGGAGGACAGGGCCGTGGCGTGCCGGCAGATGGGCTACACGGGCGGCAAGTACTGGGAGTGGCACGACAGGGCCAACAACGACACGGCGACGATCCTGTACGAGGCGCCGCTCTGCTCGGGCATCGAGGACGACATCACCAAGTGCGCGTGGAACACCCACTCCATGGGCGGGGGCGTGTGCGGTACGTGGTGGGGCGCGCCGGCTCCCTCTCTCGCGCTTGCTCTGATTTTTCTTTTCTCTCTCTCTCTCTCTCTTTCTCTTTCTCTTTCTCTTTCTCTTTCTCTCTCTCTTTCTCTTTCTCTTTCTCTCTCTCTTTCTCTTTCTCTTTCTCTTTCTTTTTCTCTTTCTCTCTCTCTCTCTCTCTGTCTCTCTCTTCCTCCCTCCCTCTAGCCTTCTCTCTTTCCCTCCTTCCCAATCTTTCTTGCTTCCCATAGTTTTCAAATATATCATTATGCATATCACTTTTGTCTTCGATAAATCTTCCTCCTTTGAATGGATCTGGACGAGACTTTCAGATAATTTCTTTCTCCATTATAATACTATCTCGCCCGGGTATCCTGCTCAGATGAACAATATCTACTAAAAGGATATCAAAATTCCTGCTTCCCGCGTTCAGACAGCGATATCTACTTTTTGTGATATCTATTTGCTCAATTATTTACCCGTTCAGACATGAGGGTATCTAATTATGATGATACATAATTACCTACTTACCTCGGTCAGATAGTGATGCTTGTTTATAAGAATATCAGCTTACCAAATTTACCCTTTCCAAAATAATGATAATGTGTACTTATTACATGAAGTTACTCATGGCGATATCCAATTATTTATCCCTCCAAAGAGACCACCTATTCATCATATCCAGACTAATATGTACTCCTGAAAAAATACCTACTTACTCGTTCAGACATGTTACCAGAAATATATCTTTTTATCCACTTTCTCCACCCAAACATGAAAATATCTACTTATAGCGATATGCACTTATCTTGAACATATCTACTTCACCATTAAAATATCTACTTATCTACCCGCCCCCTCCAGACATGCACCCTGACATCGGCCTGGACTGCGACGGCTACCACGCCTACTGGAAGGGGACGAACTACTGGCGGGGAATCATGTTCCAAGATGCTGAGTACGAGGAGCAGCTCTTTCAGGAGAACACGCTCTATCAGAAGGTGCGTTGGGGGGGGGGGGGAGGTTCTTGAATTTGTCGATCATTTATTTATTCATTTTTTTTTATTATGGCTGGTTCTTGCTTTGTTGGAGGTGCAGTGATATGCTGTTACTTTTCTGGTATGTCGTGGTTTTCGTGTATATGTATGGGTGTGCGGTTGTGATGAGAAAGTACGTTTGAAACATTTGTTGCTGTTGTTAATTAGAAGTATGGTCATTTATGGCTCTCTTGCTGATACAGTGGCAAATACAATATCTGGAATACTTTTTTTGTCTTTTTTGCGTGGGTTTTGTATTTGCTGGTCACGTCCCTAACCAGTAGTCAACATTTTCTCCTCTAGGTCTCGAAGTCTATCCTGAGCTACGTGGACCTGGAATACGCAGGAATGGGTCCGCAGCGAGAGGCCGAGTCCGCCATCATGAGCCGGAAGGTCCCGCCTCGCATCAGTCACGTGAGCATCTCCAACAACGCCTTCAATGGCATCAACGTCACGCTGCCTGGCACCTTCTTCCGCCTGCAGGAGTCGACCATCTCGGGGAATAATGGTAGGACACTTAGATATGTCTGTGGGTCTGTGTTTTTCTAGTCGCTTCTCAGTGTTTTTTTGTTTTTTTTTTCGTTTATAGATTTTTATTTGTTTTCACTCAGAAAGCCCAACAAACGAAAAAAAATCTTTATATTTTGCAACATTTTCGAACCTTGCCAGCCAGCACCCAACTTAGACCTCACTTCCCCCCCCCCCCCCCCCTCGTGTCCCTAGGCTATGGCGTGTACATCAACTCCTCGACGGGCTCGGTGCTGGTGGACACCAACACGAGGGTGTCCGACAACCGCGGCGACGGCATCAAGTACAACTTCCACCGGCGGGAGCCCGACCGGTCCGCCTCCGACACCTTCCAGGACTTCTGCTCGGGGGCGTCTAACCCCAACCAAGCCTACCCGATCGTCACCGTCTACAACCAGGACAGGTTCTCCGTCAACGACCTCACGTGCAGCAGGGTGAGTGCCACGTCGGTGCTCGGGGCGTGGCAGGCGGCGGAGGGAGGCAGTTCGCATTTGGGGTTTGGAAAAGGATGGGCGAGTTTTGGGTGTCAGATAGGTCATATAGTTGGGATTGCTTTTTTTGCGTGTGTGTTTTGTTTTGGGGGATAATTTGATTTGGGGGTGTGAGATGGATAATGAATCAATTTTGGGGGGGACATGAAATAAGTAATCATTTTGTGTTTTCCTGTTTTATGTAATACATTTTATACTTTTTTTCAGAAATTTTACATCTCCAAGGCCGACTTCGTCTTCTCAGTCCACTTCACGTACATGCAGACGGACGAAGACGCGGCCGGCACCGTAGAAGTCAGGTAGGTCGATTTGTTTCTTCATAATTACGGAATTGTTGTTAGAAATACTGCTCCATTTTAGATTTTAACAAATTTATGTAAATGCTTCGAACCCTAACAACTGTATCGACTTGGCCAGGGACCGTGACGAATGGGGCGACTTGCTGACCAAGTTCGAGATCAGGAACGACACGTACCCGCCGTCTGTCGTGTCTCGCGGGAACAGACTCTACATCAGAGTGTCCGCCAAGAGGATGAAGCAGAGCGTCGTCTTCATGGAGGTTGTTGCTAGTAAATGTACGTGTTTTTCTCTCTCTTCTTATGACTTTGAGGCTTTTTATTCAAAGCAAAAGTGTTTGATAGTATTTTATTATTATTGCTGGTTTTGTCTTGCTAATGCGTTCCTCCTGTTTTCAACAATTCCACTTGTTTCTTTGCAGATAAAATGTTCGACCTGAGCCTCCGGAACTCGTTCGTGGCCAACAACAGCGGCCATGGCGTCGCCGTGGAGAACATGCGCAGCCTCGTGCACGTGCACCACTCGAACCTCACCCGCAACTTCTTCGGCTCGGGCCTCAACGTCCGCGGCGGCGCCGGCGATGTCAACGTGACGTACTCGACCGTGGACCAGAACGTGGGCGACGGCGTCAACATCACGTATGAGGGCGGCTTGCAGAACGTGTCGTGGAGCCGCATCGCCAACAACGACCTGCGCGGCGTCGCCGTCTGGTTCAACGAGAGTGGCCTGGACGCGCAGATCCGCCAGGAGACGGCCGTTGCGTATTCGGCCATCGAGGGCAACCTCGGCGTGGGCGTCCGGGTCGGGAACTTCTGCAGGGAGGCCTTCGTTAACATCAGCGGCAATCATTTCTCGGAGGGACAGGCGGCGGCGCTCGAGGTCGAGTCCTGCTGGCTGAAGGACGGGGAGCTCCGCACCGTCCAGATCGGCCAGAACCTCTTCAACAGGAACCACCGCTTGGCCATCAAGATCTCCCCGGCCGTCAACATGAACCTGACGATCGAGTACAACGAAATGAATGAAAACGACCGCGGAACGTTAATGGTCTACAACGAGGATAAGGTGGAGCTGCTGCTGCTGCCCTTCACGGGCTTGATCAGAAGGAACAACATCAAATACAACACGGGCTGGTTTGTGCTGCGGTTGGGGCTCACGCTGCGGGGCCTCGACCAGAGCCTCCTCGTGCAGAGGAACGCCATCAAAGACAACGTTGTTCAGGAACTGTACAGCAACATCCAATCTCGCAGCCGCTCCGCAGGCGTGGTGTGCGTGGGCTCGTCGAACGTCGTCCTGTACCGCAACCTGATCGACAACCCCGGTTCGCTGTACGAGGTCAGCTCGCACGCCAGGGACCAGAGCACGCCCATCAACGCCACCTTCAATTGGCTGGGCAGCAAGCGGGAGACGGATATCTTCGAGCGCATCCTCGACCGGCGCGACCGCTACAACCTAGCCCTCGTGCTGTTCCACCCGTTCCTCCT
>NC_091567.1:15363009-15385509 GCF_042767895.1 Penaeus vannamei
ATTTTAGTTATGATGTTCGATGCATCCAACCCATGCAACATTTCTATCGAAAGATCAACAATTTACCATTATTTCCAGACGCAACATTCCAACGTGATCGGAATTCAAGTACTCAACCCTATTGTACCCGAGAGCACGGAACAAATTGTGATTTATGACTATCAGGAGATCATCGAGAGTGAGGTAAATTGGTCTCGCTTTTTGTACAGTGAAATGTATCTGAAATGTTAGTTTGGTATGATGAACGAGTATTTATGAATGTCATTCGTCTATATTTATCAAGGTATATATCATCATTATGAATCAGAGATAAATATGATACATCATTAAAGATTTTCTTACAAATGACGTAGTAGACTTCATCCATGACCTTTGACCTGGGACTAACCTCGCCATTCTCGCAGGACATTGCCCGGTGGGACGTCCGCGGGGACCTGGTGGCCTTCCCGACGACCTCGGGGAGTTACGCGATCACCCTCCAGTACGCCTCGGGGCCCTTCGCTCTCGGTGACGTCATCATCATGCTCACGGCCGTCGATCGTAAGCAATGACGTCATGCTTTCTTGTCTGTCTTTGTCGCTGACTCTGTGTGTGTGTGTGTGTGTGTGTGTGTGTGTGTGTGTGTGTGTGTGTGTGTGTGTGTGTGTGTGTGTGTGTATGTGTTTGTGTGCGAGTGTGTGTGTGTGTTTCAGCCTGTCTGTCTGTCTCGCCCTCTTATCTCCCCTTCTTCCTATCCCTCCTTCTCTCCCCCTTCACCCCTTCTATCTCCCTCCCCCTCCCCAACTCTCTTCCTCTCCTCATGAATCTCATTCTCAGCATACTCCCTTCCACTTCCAGTTCCACTTCCTCTAACATGAATTCCTCCCGCAGGCAAAGACATCGCCCAAGCAGGAGATCTTCGCAACTTCCGGTCCAAATGGCCGATGGTGTACATTGAAGATTCGCAGATAAGTGATAATGACATCGGGATATCGACACTCCACTATAACAGGTAATTTGTTACGTCATTAATTATTCTGTGTAATATCCGTATATGATGTATGTACGGTATTCGATTATCTGATATTAAATGTGTGAAGGTCATCATAATTCGAGCGTTTATTGTAAAAGATTCATAAATCATGATTCGAAATATAATATTCTAATTATTTTTCTTCCTAGGTATCTGACCGACCACGAGGACCACCTGCTTCGATCCGCAAACGAGAGCATTTTGGTCATGAATTCACAAATCACCAACAACAAGAACCAGGCCGTGTATGCCCTGTCACCCTTCAGAGCGAGGATGGACAACGACGACATCGGCGAAATCACGTTCATGTTCAATAGCACCTCGATATCAGGGAATGGAAGGGGGATCGATCAGTACAGCTGGTAGGAAGGATTTTTTTTTATTGGTTGCTGGATATGTATACAGTATGTGTGTGTGTGTGTGTTTTGCAGATTTTTATCTGAGGTATGAAGTATCAAATTCAAATAACTAATCACCTAGAAAATTCTTTGATTATGAAATTATGCTATTTTTAAAACGCGTAACCTAAACAAATTGTCTCAGATGGATTCAGATACTTTCTTCCTTTTTCCAAGGGACGTTCGCGAATCCAACAACCTCTTCAACTGGATTCTTGAGGACGTCGTCATGCAGAACAACGGCGGCGGCGGCATCAACCTCGTGCTGCCCTACGTGTGGCAGTACAGCGAAAACTTTACCCATACCGTCTATGTCAACGCATCAACGTTCGTGAGCAACGCTCAGTTTGGGTTCCAGGTGGATGGCCACTTCGCTCGCATCAACGTGACCTACTCCAAGTTTGAACAGAATACCTGCCACAAAGGAGTGATGTCCCTGAAGGGCATGGAGAAGGAGCTGTTCATCCACGACAATGAAATCATTTCCAACATCGGTTCTTACGTGGTGGAGTTCGACACGGACAGCCAGAGCGGCATTCTTGGCGTTGTCAGTGCCTACTTTGAGTACAACAGAGTGCAAGGGAACAGGCACATGACCCAGCTGAGGAGCAGTGGATCCCGCGCATACCAGCCGGCAAGTTACACCATAGCTGTTCGAGGACTTCAGAAGATCAACATCACGCACAATCAGTTCGGCTCCAACGAGATGGACTACGAGCTGCTGGCGGGGCTGTACACGAGCAGAATCGACAACTACCTCAACGTGGAGGCCAACTGGTGGGGCTCGCGAGACCCGGAGGTGATCCGCGAGAGGATCTTCGACTTCGACGACTGGAACAATTTCGCCCTGGCGGACTACCTGCCGTACCTCATCGAAGACAGCCTGTCGGCGCCTGTGTCGTCTGTGGGAGGGGCGGGAACCGATAGGAACGTGATGGACCTGAATTCTCTGGGAGGACGCCTTTTGCAGAACCTGAGGTTGCCAAGACGCTCGGAGCCGTACGTCGTGAAATCCGACCTGACCGTGATGCCCGGAGTGACCCTGGTGATTGAGCCCGGGGCGACGCTCGAGTTCTTCCCGAGCGTTGGCATCCTCGTCCTGGGCCGCCTGGAAGCCATCGGGAGGCGGGACGACCGCATCACCATGAGGCCCATCGACACGTCCACCGCCACGCACTACCGCATCGGTCGGCAGACGAGGTCGGCTTTGGAGGCCGTAAGGCTGTGCGTGGAAGGGCAGTGTGAAGGAAGAAGGTAAATCAGTACAGTTCTACTAAAGTCAGTGCATTGTTTCTCACCTAAAGAATGCACAATATTTATGAACTTTTATATTATACTTATAATGGTATTTCTTATTCCAACAGGGATGGATTCCTCGACATATTTAATGGAACCACTAAGCAGTGGGTTCCCGTCTGCGACGACCGTTTCACAGAGCGAAATGCCGAAGTCGTGTGTCATCAGCTGGGTTATAATAAAGTCAACATTTTCTACAGTCGCAACAAACGGACGGAAATGTTTCCCAGTGCTCTTATCCGCATCCGGTCATGGCCTGACCCGATCCAGTGTGATGGTAAGAAACCATTTTTATAAATGGTATGAGCAATAGAATATTGATTAAAGGAACCGGAATATAGTTGGGCAAAAAACAGCATGCATTGTCAATCCTTAATTTATTTCCTAGGTTCCGAGTCGAGGCTGGACGAGTGCCCGCTTCGGATGAATGGCCAGATATACGACCACAGCTACGAGTGTGCCTGGAATGGGGACTTTGTCTACGTTTCCTGCGGGGAACACAACCTGGAGAATGACCATCAGGAATATTGGGGCGGAATCAGGTAAATGAATGCAACGAAAAATGGTTTATATTTTTCGATTTTTCACAAAATAAAAAGAAAAATACAGGTAACAAAATTGATACGGTACATTGTTCTTATCAGTCTTTGTTCTCATCAGTCGTATAATTTCCTTTTAGATTCTCGGTGCCGAATTTCGAACACATGGACGTGTACCACCGACTTCACCACCAGCACGACCCAGGCAACATCCACACTCATCCCTACATCCACGGCCAATCCGAAGTCAACATAAACCCCTCTGTCATGGAGTGGGTGGACATCATCGGCGCAGGAATCCTACACAATGACAAGTCACCAGCTGTCATGTCCTTCCACGATACGCCTTCTCTGCGCGGAGTGACGGTCAGGAACTCTGCTTCCGATGGCGTCTCCATTGTCTCGGCAACGAAAGGATTTGAAATGCTTTATAATAAGTGAGTCGTGAGGGTCTCCGTCCTGATTGATCTAAAAAAAAAAACTGATCATATTTCCTGGTTTGTTAAGGTGTTTTCTCTAAGGAAATACATTGATCATATTCCTTGAAGAGTTTGTTAACTGTAGTACAGTTGATATCAGTACACGCACTTATTATACTTATTCATAAAGAAAGCTAACTAGAGTCGAGGAAAACGATGACGAAAAAAACACAAAAGAGAGAGAGAGAGAGAGAGAGAGAGAGAGAGAGAGAGAGAGAGAGAGAGAGAGAGAGAGAGAGAGAGAGAGAGAGAGAGAGAGAGAGAGAGAGTAGATATCACCCTGAACCAGAAAACTAACCCCCCTTCCTCTCGCGCCCGCAGATTCGTCAACAACCTGGGCGTGGGCGTCTCGCTCCTGGGCCTGACGGGGGAGACGCGCGAGACCGAGGAGTCGTCCTTCTTCCCCGTGGCCAAAGTGCGCCTACCTTACCACATGTTCGGGATGGTGGACATGTGCGACTCCACCAAGGAACTCATGATCGAAGAGAGAATCCTGCTGTATTATAAGTACGATAACAGACCGGTGGACTGCGTGAAGATATTCTCGTCCGTGTTCAACGTGAAGAATTTCGGTTTCAGGTAAAGATGGGGATTGGTATGGCGGTAATGATATCATGGTGAGAGGGGCGATACGGCTGAAATGTGGGAGCAAAGTACATAGGGCGAAAATTCATTGTACATAGTGTTTCATATCGAATAAGTCGTGTGTGTGTGTGTGTGTGTGTGTGTGTGTGTGTGTGTGTGTGTGTGTGTGTGTGTGTGTGTGTGTGTGTGTGTGTGTGTGTGTGTGTGTGTGTGCTTGCGTGTTTATGTTTATGTGCGCGCGCGCATGTGTGTGTGTGTGTGTGTATGTGTGTGTGTGTGTGTGTGTGTGTGTGTGTGTGTGTGTGTGTGTGTTTGTGTGTGTATGTATGCGTGTGTGTGTGTGGATCAGCTTGCCAATTTATTTCAAGTAACATTTGCGTGTTAAACGCATGTGATAAAACTATTTAACTTTTCCTACTCAATTTATCGTCCGCTTTAATCTAACCGTATCTGCATTTCCTTTAAAGGCTCCTTCAGTACAACTCGTACAACTCTACCATGGATCCTATGATGCCGGACCGCATTGTCCTTTATGATGGCGATATCTACAATTACACGACTGATGTCTTCGCCGAAATCCACATGAACAGCAACAACCTGATGAAGTTCTTTAAGACGGAGGGAACGAGCATCTCGGTCGAACTCCATGCTACGGGAGCCTCGGGGGACCTCGGCTTCGTGGCTGAAGTGGTGACGCTTCCGATCTCTAATCTGGGAATCAGTAGGTGTCACGAGTTTGTTTTTAATATGAGTATGGGAATCATCATGTGTTATGTATCTATATATACTTTTTGATCTATTAATGATTATAGAGAAGATTTTACTAATAAGTATCTTGTATTGTTTATATAAAGCACATATATACTTCGTTCTTGGGTTCTTTTTGTAAATTAGGTTTATACATCATATGAACTGGTAAATGAATGCCATTTTACTTCGACAGACCGTAACATCCTCCACAACATGACATACAACGAATACTACAACAATAACGAGGGCGCTATCTTCGCGGCCACAGCTGGTGAGGTGAATCCTTGGCTGTGTTTCTCATACAGCCGCATAGAAAATAATGGTAAGCAATTGTATGGAAACTTCACCACCACGAGAGCAGCTGTCCACCTCGACCTACAGAACATGCAAGACGTCTACATCAAGGTACGTTTCACGAACTTTTAACAATGAATAGTTGAGCCGCATGAGCGTCTCTTTCACATGGGGTCAAAGTAAAAGGAACAATTAAATCTATTATTTCCATGGCCCGTTTCAGAATAACCTAATACGGAACAACACGGGAGGGGCGTACATCTTGGCAGGATCCATGGGAGCAGCAACAAAACTGCAAGCAAACATCACCAACAACCTGTTCGAGGCCACAAAGCACTGGCCGGCCCTCTACGTCGCCTCCCGGGAGAACTCTGCGTATCAGCACGCCCTCATTGCCTATAATGACTTCAGTTGGTCCCAAAGTCCTTACCATGATGTCATTACGTTGGCTCAGGTGAGTGCAGCATCTTTTGGGTGTATTTGGGTAAGATAGGTTTGAAAAAATATGTCCTGTAGTGATAGAATCTGTGGTGGGAGATATATAATAGAGGGAGTTCGCGGAATCATATTCCGTTTCTCTACTCTGGGAAAGCATTGGATACCATGTTCTTCCACCACAACCAACCACTACCTGTTGACAGAGTAGAACAAAGAAACCGTAAAAAAAAAAACGAAGAAAAAATTTAGATGGACAAGAACTTTGTAATCCTCATACGTCTTTAGATTCAGCTACATGTTTTTTTTTTTTTTTTTTTTTTTTTTTTTTTTTTTTTTTTTTTTTTTTACATAAACTCCAAACAACATAAAGTGAGCATGTTAACTGTTAGACACCTTCTCCAAATCCATGTTTCTTCCAGGTTGTCTCCATCTTCACCCACAACTACGTTCACAGCAACCTTGGAAGGCACATCCTTGACATTTATGGATTCCAGAAGGTTCGCCTGCCGGTCTACCAAACCACCTCCCATAACAGTTTGGCCAAGTAAGATTAATATTATCATTGTGGTTAATTTCATCATTATTTTTATTATCATTATTATTGCTAGTATTTCTTATTATTATCATGATTATTATTATTATTGTTATTATTATTATTTTAATCATTATTGCTTTTTATTATTGTTGTTATCATTATTATTATTATTATTATTATTATTATTATTATTATTATTATTATCAATATTATTATTACTGTTGATATTATTATCATCATCATTGTTGTTATTATTTTTATTGTTATTATGGTTATGATTATTGTCATTATTATTGTTATCATCATCATCATCCTTTTCATTTTTTATCAGTATGATTGTTAGTGTCCTTATCATTATTATTGCTGGTAATGTTATGTATTACTATTACTATTACTATAGTAATGTTATTACTATTGTTGTTGTGGGTGGTGTTTTATTATTACTATTATTTTTTTTATTATTGTTGTTATTATTATTATTGTTATTATTATGATGATGATGATTATTATTATAATCATTATAATTATGATTATTATTACAAATTATTATTATTATTATTATTATTATTATGATTCTTATTATTATTACATATTTTTATTATTATTATTATTATTATTATTATTATTATTATTATTATTATTATTATTATTATTATTATTATCATTATCATTATCATTATCATTATCATTATCATTACTATTACTTTTTTATTGATGTTATTGTAATTATTCTTATTACTGTTGTGTTTTTCTTTTTGTCTGTTGATTTGTCCTTCCTTGTGTTATTCAAAATTGAGGTACTATACATGGTAATTATGAATGGCTGATTGCTGTTATTTTTAATGCAAATATAATTATGAATCAGTCTTATTACTGAAAATGAACTAAAACCAATCTTTGCATTTTTAGGAACATGGCTGTTGACCCAACCTACCAGGGTACTGTTATAGCTGGAAGTGCCGGCCAGCAGTTTGTTGAGAATGTTTTCTATAATTTGGACAACGCATATGAAGTTGTTGCTGTAAATGAGTCGGTGTAAGTATGATTTCATCAGAAAATGGACTTCTGTATCAGAAGTAATTTCACAGATTTCAGATAAAGTGTTTGGTCTTATAGTATGTGTTTTTGAAGAGATTAAATTGAGTTCTTGTGTATTATCATTACTATTAGTATTGTCTTTGCAGTGATTATATTACCATGTTCTACATTAGATAAGGAAATGTGTTTCTTTTTAAGTGTCATTAATTCACATGTATTTTTCATTTTGTTTTTTGATCATGATTAGAATATGTGCATTTGGTAGTGTCTTGTCATGTTTTCCAGCAATTTCTGGGGAAATTTTAAATATGTAGTTTATCATCCAATTAAATTCCTGTCTAATCACACACCTTTATGCACCTCGCACGCCCCCCTCTCAACCCACGCACAGGTCTGGACTCCGTAGGTAAGGTTATGAAGTCCACAGCAGGTGGAGTAAAAAAATATTGCATGATGTGGTTATTTTCCTTTTTTCTGTATGGTATGAGGCAGCCTTTCACTGATATTTGAGTTTGTTTTTTGGTATTCCTTTTTCAGGAGTCTTATTGCTTTTAGCCGTTATGCGTGTGTAAGTTTCATGTACCACAGCACTCCATGGATACAGAGGAAAAGTTTACTTGTTAATGCCAGAAATATTATTGTTTTCTCATGATTGTTTTATGCATTTGAATATGGTTGACACATCATTAATCTCTTTTGTGTGTATATATATACATATAGAAAGTTTTGCATCAGTTTTGAAATGGATATTTTCAAAAAAGTGATTTAGTGCTGTGTCAGTCATGATTTCACTGCTTTTACATCTTACTACTATAAGTTGTCACAAAAGAAATGATAATAAGATTCAAGATGATAATAAGAATCAACATAGTACAGTAAGCTTCCAGTTATTTTACTCTTTGGTTAAAGCATTATAAAACTGAAAAAACAACTCTACCTGTTACCCTAACTCTATATGGCAACAATGAGCCTGTAGTTTGTTACACTAACCTCCAAGCTTTGCTTCTTCTACTGTATCTTTCTAACTTGTAAAACATATCAGAGTTGTTGCCAGGTACAGTGCTACAGTACTGCACAAATATATTTGGATATGTGCATTACATACCTTATGTTCTCTAAGTAGTTACAGAAACACTGCATTATCCGAGACTGCAGGAAGACTTCTTTTGCATGGGTTGATTCCATACCATTGTATTACTTAGCTTTATATGACTGCATGTACATATTCTTAAGCACACCTACTGCATGCTTGCTTGTGGATTGCAGACGCTGCAACTCCTCTACAGAATGTTCAGAAATGGATGTCTACATGGAATCGGGTCAGGAGAGGTCAGTAGCTTGATGTATTGACAAAGGATTCTTCTATGGTGGTAACAAATATGAAACTTATTTTGTTCTTACAGTAGAATAATCAAATAATCCCTGAAGAGTAGTTTGCTTTGTAACATTGATTTGATATTTATAGAAACAAGTGTAAGTTGTGTCTGTGTTCTGAGTATTTCTTTGTTAATGAAAATATTTGGATTTTTCATATAAAGATCCGAGACATATGAAGCATATAAAAAGTCTTATCAGATGATCTCCAAACCCTACTGTGTTTTTGCATTAGCTACCAGAAGCATGTTGAATTGTTTCCTTATTGCACTTTTGATGAGATGGTGGCACAAATATATTAGTTGGATATGGATCATGTTAAGTTTAACTCCCTTAGTTGTTCCTTAGTTATTTGATATTGTTATTGAATTTACTGATCTTACCTCCCTAAATCTTTATCACTTTTAGCACTGTGATGCATACCAATAATAGAACTCTTAGTATATTTCCCTTTAAAGATTTTATAATCACAGAAAACAGACTCATTTTTTCTTAGGCTTTTTCTTCTTTTACTGAGACCTACACAATGCCTTTTCTAGATCTGATGTGTGGAAGACACCTATTGATGCTCGCAACAACTGGTGGGGTTTCAACACATCTGTGGCTGTGTCTGGCCGTATCCATGACAAACTGGATGATGAAACACTGCTGAGTGTAGATTATAGGTACATTAATATTTATTGTTTATGAAGTAAGCTTTTTTACTGGAAAATAAAGAGAGGTTATAGTTATTGTTATACTCAATATCTATTACTATATTTATTCCTTTTTTATTTATTTGTTCTTCTTTGCTCACAACAGCCAGTGGAAGTTGAATAACTACACACTGCTTCAAGGATGTGAGCCAGGTTATTCCTTAGTGGGTGATGCATGTTACTTGTATGTGGGGGCTCCAGTTACCTATGAAGAGGCTAAAGCATTCTGCAAAAAGGATAACGCATCCCTGCCTTTCCTACAGAAGTGGTATTGGGAAGTACAGGTAATAAAGTTAATGTGGCAAATTTGTTTATCTGGATAAAGATGAATTGTTAGATAAAGAAAAAAAAATATCCAGCTCTAACATATATGTATAAGTGTGTGTGCGTGTGCATGTGCATTTATATTACATATATATATATATATATATATATATATATATATATATATATATATATATATATATATATATGTATGTATATGAAAAGATAGATAGATAGATATTAGAAAAATTTGTTTTATGTCTGATTGACACATTTTCACTATCTATCCTTAAGAAATATATGTCTGATTAATCAGCACTGACTTGTTTTAATACATTTTTTATCTGCATTCTCACAGTACTGGATCCTATCTCAGCAACCTGAGTATCTTTGGGAATATGACATGGTTTGGGTTCAGCATCTTGATGTTGTCAGTGGATGTGCAGCTTTTGTCTACAGACAAGTTCGTTCAGTTGACTGTAGTCTAAATCTTCCCTTTATCTGTGAATCTGGTGAGTGACTTTTTTTATTTGGTAAATGAAGATGTAGGTGATGCAGCATATGTAGTTAAATAAAATCTAAATTAGATGTAAGCTAGTTATGCAAAATATGTTAATTCAAAAGATCAACAGCTTAACCTCACATTTCTTCTCCAGACCCTGATGAAACAATTGACAAGTTTGCTTGGGCATCGGACACTTTGGCACTGGCTGCCATTGCCGCCACGGCTGGTTGCCTTATTCTGGTTGCAGCCTGTGTATCATGTTGGGTGTGCAAATCCCGTCAACGACGCAAGGAACGAATAATCCGCAGAAATTCTATCCGTGCTTCCATCCGCTCCAATAGGTCTGCCATGTCAACCACCAGTGGAGGATTCAGTGACAATGGGAGAAGAAGAATAATTCAGGTAGATTGATTTTTTATTGTAGCTTGGTATCTATCAAAACTTTATGAAATTTTAATGCTTTATTTTCAGATGACAGACTGAAATACACATTTCTGAATGTTCCTTTAAAATAGTATTTTATATCCTGAATCATTTTGGTACATTACGCCTTTCAATCTTGAACCCTCTAACTTGTAGAAATCCAATTATTGTGAAATATTTCAGGACACACAGAGAGCAATTCCCATGAAGGGTACAAGTTCAGATGATGGCGCTGCAAGAGTCAACGGCATTCATGGATCTTTTGATTCCATCACCAAGTCCAATTTCAACTCCTCAGTCGATGAGGATCCAAGCTTTGTAGTTTATGAAGAAGGATCGCACTCGCCACCAAGATATACTTCCGAATTAGACAATAGGTAGGTGGTGTTTTATTACTGGTGCTCTTCATAATCCGAGAAGTAAAGTTACTGATCTCATAACTGCACTGTGAATTACTCTTTTTCACTTTTAAGAAGATTGGTCATTATTTCAACTCTCAGAGTCAAGAACCTTGAGGAATTTTCCAATTTAAGAGAGAAAGAAAAAAAAAAACAGTTGATCTTCAGAATAGAAAGTTCAGCAGCAAAATCACCCTGAATTTGCTGCTAGACTTTTTCACAATAACCAAAGTGAAAACAGAGGTGCACCTTCTCTTGGAATGTAATCATTATTCCAGATTTGCCAGGGATCCAAACTTGGAGAATGCCAATGTTAATGCCATGGTTCACCCGAGCTTTAATATGACCTTCCAAAACCAGGGATTCAGAGACAACTCCACTTTTGCTTCCCGAGAGAATAGCACCTTTATCTCTCAGGCTCCTTCTGAACAGTGGAATGGATCAAATAATAACATTGCTCCTTCAAGGTAGGCGGTCGGGGTCTCTCAGTGGTTGACAGAAATCCTTTAATCCCTGAAATTAGGGCATGTAATTTCTTTGTCAGAGGTAAGTCAAATCGTATATGGGTATAGGTATTGTTGTTCTCTGTTTAGGAAGATCTATATTTGTCTCAGTATGCAACTGGACTGAAGCTCTTTGAGGTATGTATTTCTACATATTTTTTGAGATGTGATTGCCTGCCAGTTTCTATAATTTTTGGATTTTGTAACATTATTATTTTTTCTAGTTGCATTTTTTTTTCTTTTGCTTATATTGTTCTTCTGTTTTTCTCAACTTGGCCATTAATTCAGCTTGAAAGGGAAAAGTGCAAGAACTGACACTAACATAAAAAACTTTCCCGATGATTCATTTAAAACACAAAAGCTAATATCCCTCTCTCTTCAGAACTTTCTGTGTAATATTAGAAAGAGCACACTGGGGAAGTAGCATTTGATATTACAGTTGAAAAATATAACATAATTACTTACAGTCAGATGAGGTTTTTTTTTTATATGTGCTAAGAAAGCTTATTTCAAATGTTTGTTGCTGTCCTGTTAAAGCTGGTAATGCTTTTGTGATCTCAGCATTAGATAAGTGCGAGATTCACTAGGTTCCTTGGATTACAATCAGGAAAGAATAAAGAAAGGAAATGTGAAACATTTATGTTTTTGTGTATATGTATGTTTATATATACTTACATGTATACATTCAGTCCCCCACACTTCTCGGTTCACCAGATTATTGCTAATTTGAACACTTGAATCCAAAATGGATGTCCTCCTTTCCATATATGGCATATGTTTTGGATACAAGAGTCAGAACTGGTACTTTGCTCATTGGCAAAGCTTTGTAGAAGTGAAAGAGTCTGTAAACTTACACACAAATGCATATAAATTAATATATATATATTTTCTTTTTAAGACATGTTCACTCCAAGCATGTGGAGGCCACCATATGCAAGCTTATGAGCATGGCTTAATTTTCTGTTATATTTCACAAGCCAAAGTGAGAAGTTTTATAGCTGAAAAACTTAATTTCTCTATCTGTGGAAATCTGGTGCATCCAAATGACTGTTGTGAACAAAACAAAAATTTACCTCAAGGACGGAGGATGTGGATTTTACTTTTTTCTTTGGGATGCATGATTATACATCAAAAGAAAACTATTTAATATATCAAGCTACTTGGCTACTTTCATAAGATGGGATACATCTTACTTGCTTACCTGTTTGCTTTAGAAAATGTCTGAAAACTTGTTACTTTTGTTTGCTTTAATTCTTACCATGACAAAGGTGAAAAATAGCAGGTATAAAGATGATGAGAATTAACATGGCATTATGATTTGGCAAAGCCAGTTCTTTAGGGTCTGCTTAGGTATACTAAACCTAATTGTACATTAAATATGAAAATGATAATTTCAATAAGATATACAGACATCACTTGGGGTTTTATTTAGATTTTAGAATACATCAGTAATACTCTATTTCTATTATTAATGTTGAAGAAATGTTCATTTGGGTTGATTGTAGCAAAGAGAAAATGGAAGAAAAAGAAGCATGCAGGCAAATTGGCATTTTTGCATGCTTTCAATTGGGAAAAATGTTCAGAGTAGAATAATCGTATTTTATTGAGATATGTAGAAAGCTATTTGATATGCAAAAGTTAAACTTCTCTTACTATTTTTGTGCTCTTTACTTTTTTCTTTTTTTTTGTATTTTGTGTTCCTGTTTTACTTCTTGTTTTGCTCCCTCTCTCTCTGTATTATGCCAATTAACCATTTCTGTGCATTTCTAACACCATGGTTGTCTCTGGGTTTAAAATTGTCTCCAGTTCTGCAAGTTTGCTGGATAAGGTATCCCTACAGAGTTTTGTCTTCCCTTTGCTTGTACGAAGCCTTTATATTTGCATTTTCAGTTATGGCCACCCTACTTTTTCCACTTATGGCCATGCCCCACGCCTGCCTTCCAACAATCAGCCAAATTTGTTGCAGCCTCAACCTATGAGGCAGAGGCCACATCTGCCCCCTCCTACATGGAGGGTTACGCATGCTCAAAGGTAGGGATGTGCATGTTAGTGGTATATTTTTTCTCTTTTTGTACATGCTGAACTATGGTATTCATGCATGTAATTCTTAAAGTAAGGAACATATTAATAAGATAAATAATTAGGACAAGACTGCAATCTGCATCACACACAATCTGTTTGACAAGGTAACTTCACCTGAGGTTTATCCTTGACAGTATTACTATGTACACGTGGCTTTATCACATGTAGATTAGGCGTAGGTTAGTAATTGTTGCACATCACATACTAAACCATCTTCTATCTGCTTCAGCCGTCCATACAGGCCCAGTAACTACAATGTAAATGCTGGTGTTCGACCCAAGTCAATGCACGGGTAATTTATAAATTTTGGTTATGAATGTTGGGTTTGTTTTCCCTCTTTGATTGATTTGCAGTTTGTTCTTTGTTATGATGTTTATGTTCTTTTGGATTTTTTTCTGATCTCAAAAGGCTGTATCAACAGTTTTGTACATCTAAACTAATTGATTCTTATTTACACTGTATGTAATCATGTTTAGTGCATGTCTGTTTGTCTGAGTTGACAATTCATACAACAATGATTGTAATGATGCATCATAAATATTGCTAAATATTACTCTATTATCATGTTTCTGGTGATGTACTGGGATTTTGCACCTGTAGATTTGAAAGCACAAGTTAGATTCTTTAACTTAGAGCCATCATATGCATATCTTAAAATAATTATACTACAGTTATTTATATTCTTGTTGCTCTGAAGACAGATTTATAACAATTGATTTTTAACTCTTTAATATATGATTATATATAAGAGATAAGAATTACACTAGAATTGTGATTTCTCAAATTGTTATTCGTGTGTGCAACCACAATTTTGATACTGTTTAGGTCACAAGTTATATTTGTTTGCCCATGATGTATATGTTGGTTTGTTAATATTTCAGTGTTTTGTAAATTATTGATAGTAGAAACTTTTTACTCTGTGTTGTGAAATTTATCATGAATGGGAGCCAAAGCTTCAGTGGATGACTGTAAATAAAGACCATCCAGTTCATTTTTTTTTTGGGGGGGGGGATTTTGTGTGAAGCACTGTAATCCATTGTTATGTTTAAATTAAAAGAAAATATATGGTGATGTACTTAGTATTCTTATTATTGTATTAGTAGCATTGAATATTATACAGCTGAGAATATAAAGAAAAAGCACTTTGCACATCCTGCAGAATGTGTGAAGACTAACACAGACTTACGATTGCCTCCTTCTTCTACACAGCACAACCTCTAGTTTCAAAAACGAATCGCTCCATGGCTCAAACCAGCAATTGGGTCCCAGCAGCAATGCCACAGACTCAACACTTGAGATGAAGAAGGAGATGGACCTAGCCAGAGACACACAGGACCCACACTTGGCTGCAACCTTGCCAAGAGACCAAGCACCTCCATTCCACTATGTTTCAGCAGACGTTCTGTCGGGAAGAAACTCAAATGCAGCATCCGTAGACTCACAAGACTTTTTCTCTCAAGGTCGGTCACAAAGTCAGCCTCTGGAGACAGCGATGTAAGATAGATCTATAATCTTGTTATACAACATTTTGATAAAAAGATAGAACTATTTTGAGGTACCTATGGTTACTTCAGTGTGAATGTTTTTAGTACAAAATGGATAGTTTTCAGTCTCGTTCTTATATCATCTTGAAAAAAGAATTGAGTACATCTACTCATGATTTACCAAATACGTCATTTATTATATGGTTACTGAAGGTGTGGCAATTACACAATTAACAGAATAGATATAAATACTTTTCCAATTAATCTGGAAATTCTTTGTAGTGTATATATCTGATTTGATCTCAAAAATCTGGCATCACAGATACCAGTGTGGAAAATAGTGTAGTAACTCTAAAAACTCTGAAAAAGATTAAGCTAAAAAGGATTGTCTTGCTGTGTGCCGCAATGAGAATAGCCTAGTTTTGTATCTATAAAGATTGTACCCTATAACCTAGTCAGTTTTGCAATGAAAATGAAAAATTGGCAAAATATTGTTGCTCTGTTGCTTCCTTTGTGTATTCCATGGTAATGCATTTGTTTTAAAAGTTTAGTTGTAAACATACCTGTATCATTCCATATAGATGTTGAAAATATAATTCCTAGAAACAATTTTAGGCACAATTTTTTCTGGTCATTTCAGTTGCAAATAATGATGAACAGTTGCCTTTATCATTGCTTGTAGTAAAGATATAGTTACTTTTTTATATGCTTCAGTACTTCTTTATAATTTCTGCATTACTTTATACTTGACAGGTCACAAACATGAATACACATTTCATTTTCCTTTGTTTACCCAAAACATTTTAGGTTGTATAACTAACAAAGTGTATGATTTATTGTCCAGTAATAGCCTATCTAAAATGTATGAACCAAGATTCAGTAACCAACCCTGATGCAGTCTTCATCATTGATGTAATTACTCAATTGCTGTGACCATAAACTGTTCAGAGGTATTATGAATGAAAGCTTCTGTATATAGTATGACGCAATATTGCAATCTGATCTTGTTAAATGTATCATACTTGCTTCTGTCACTGGTTTTGTAACCAGTGACCCTATGGAATATAATTGAAAGAGAAATATTTATACTCTACTGTATTTTGTACATATTGTTATGGTGTTTTATTTTTTCAAATGAATATTTGAATACTGTATTTTGTACCCAACTAAACACAAGTGATTTGCATCTTCCAGTTTTATCAGAAGTTCCTTTTATCAATACAAATGAAACAAGTTAGGCAATTAATAATGTCCTACTATCACTTCCATCACCAGCTAAGGTTAAACAATTATAGATTTCTCCACATTTTAAATAGAGTATTTGATAAGAACTTTTGATTAGAAGAGTTGAGCTTGTAACTGTGATGGAATTAGTATCAGACAGAAGAAAAAGTAGATGAAAGGTAGATATATTCCTCTATTATTTTACATACACAAAAATACTTTGTGCTTCTAGTTCCGTCCAAAGTTAAGGGATTTGCAAAGATTACTATTTTATATTATAACATAAATGCTAAATACATAGGACATCACATAACCAACCAGTCTTCTATATTACATAGGAATTCTTTTGAATGGAAAACAATGTATGTTTTAAATTGGTGTAACTAGTCACTGCATGTGTTTATGTATGTATGTATGTATATATATATAATGGCATTTTAGTTTATGATTATACCAGTAAATATGCATTTCAAATTTGCTCATTAGATGTTTTTTTGTAGAATTATTCTTGTACAAACACTGAATTTTTATCTGTAAGGGGTCAGTGGCCAGGGTATGGGTTTGTCAGCAAATGTTCATTTTAATTCAATCATCATCCTTAGCTTAGTTGCTGTTGTGTAGTCTCTAGGATACATTTCTCTGCTGACTGCTCATTCCTCAGCTGTTGCCCAGTGTATATGTAATGTCCAGATATTCCTGCCAAATAACACAACCCATCACAACATATGCATATGTAATGAACCAGTGGCACTTTGGCACCTTCAGCAGTCACTACAGACTCTGAAATCACACTGGCATCCTTGTGCCTTCCGAAGAGCACCTGTGCCTTGTCCCAATCCCGTGGTATGTGGAGGGACTCTTAGAGTTACTGCGCCTTCTAGTAGCAGTTTTCTTTTCCTTCTTTTTTGTGCAGCTTTAATGATATTCACAGTGTGAATATATAGGAAAAATGGTTGCAGTGTGTATTTCTGCATTCAGTTTTACTCTTTCTTTTGGCATTTCTTACATTTTATAACAATCAGTCTTTTTATAAAGAAGTGATTTTCATAGAAGCAACATATTTATAGTAAAAACTACCATATATAGATTTTTACCATACATATTAACTACCACTTGTTAGAACCTCTGAGTAAAAGAATGTAATTCATTTCAGGTGTATCACCTGTTTTAGAGACTGATAAATTGTGATAGAATTACATGTTCTTCTAATATTAAACTTTGATATTTGAATGTATCACTTTAGTCATTCAAATGATGAAATACTAGTTTTGGGGTTATCCATCTTGTGGGATCGTAAACTTGTCTGTGGTGATTTACATGATGATGAAGTAATATAGGATATTTGAATATTTGTCACAAACACTGTAGAATAGTTTTTATACATGTAAATTTGTAAAATAAATTATTTAAGAATGTATTGCAGTTTCATTATTTATAGCTCTCCTTCTGGGGCCAGATTCTCAAAAGGCCTTAAATGTCCTGCGGTGATGTAACTTACGGCCCATCTAAGGCACTGTATCTCTGACTTAGCGTTGCATGTGCAAACATTTTTTAAGGCGCCTTATCCCTGCCTTAAATCACTCAAGGTGTCGGATCCTCAGAGGCCAATTACAGCTGCTGTTTCAGATGGCTCTTAGGGAATCTTGACCAATCACAAACTGTAAATGCTAATCAGCTGATTCTGTAAACACAATGCTGTGTACAGCCCGTGGCATGAAAAAACTTTTTATCTAATATGTTCCAGAATAAGTAATATAGGAAAAATAAGCAAGATTCCTTATAAAAAGGAGCGCCTTATTAACGGAATGCATGAATACCATGAAATTAAAACGAAGTAGTATCTCCACAAAAGCCATATATACATAGAGTAATCTCCCTTTTCTCCGAATCATAATGATGTCCACTCACCCACAATGTTTGTTAATGTTTAATGTTTGAAAATAAATGTGCTAGACATCAAAAGTCATATAGTAATATATATATATATATATATATATATATATATATATATATATATATATATATATATATATATATATATATATATATATATATGCATCGGAAAGGGCAAAGGAGAGTTAATGATTACAATAAAATGTGTTGGATGTCAAAGGTTTGAGAGCGTTAGGGGATAGTATGGTAGTAAAAAAGGAAAATGGGGAGCAAGTGAACCAGAGCAAAAATTAGTATACAGGGGATGGTTGAGGTAGGGTGGCTGAAAGAATTATAGTGAATCTGTCACTGGGGAAGATATAGGAAGAATGTTCAAAGAATAATAGAGATAGCTGTTGAAAAGTAGGAGAAGCAGTAGAGCAACTGAGTGAACTGCAGTGTATCTGTGACTGGGGAAGGAGTAGGGACACTGATCAAGGAAAACAGAGGCAGCTGTTGGAAAAGTAGGAGAAGAATCCAGGGGTTGAGAAAGGGAGACTGTGGAAGGTGGTGAAGCATCAGGAAAAATGTCTGGAGAGGAGGGGTCTGGAGAAGGACACTGTTGTGATAGAGAGGATTTGTGTGAGTATTCATGTGGAAGTGGTAGAGAGGGTGGGGTATGTTGTGAGGGTGTAGGAGGAAGGGGGGTGGAAGGAACTTGGGAAGGAGGATGAATATCTGCAAATACTTTAAATGTAGCAGGAGTAGGAACAGAGGGATTGGGGGGTGGATGGGACATCTTTAGGAAGTTTTGGATGTCTTCAAGGGTTTCTGGAGGGGAATTAGGTACAGAGGACTGAGAAACAAATGTTCTCTTATAAGGAGGAGAAGAGGAGATAGATATCTGAGGAGCAGATGAAGAGGAAGGTGTAGGAGAGAATGTAGTAGGAGAGTATGGAGTGGAACGTTTAGGTTGCCTGGTACGACAACTAAAGTGAGGAGGAGGGGTAGGTATTGGAAAGTGGTAGAGATTGGAGTATCTGGATTTAGGATGGAAAATGGATTTGACTAGTGGATAGGGTGAGTAGACATAGGATGTAGGTTTAGGGTAGAGGGGAAAGATATCTGGGGAGATGTAGAAACATCTTATGCAGATGGTGGGGGAGCAGAACGTAGGACTGTTTTAGAATAAGTTGAGAGAGAAAAGCTTGTCATCGTGCTTTCTGCCTCGCCTCACGTAGAGGGAGGCCTAGTTTAAATCTAAAGACTGCTACCTCCCAATCAAACTCTTAGGCAGGGCATTATGGGAGTCTCCAAAATTGTCACATGTATGTGACTGAACAGGACAATTTGAACAGTCATGACCAGGTTGTGCACACAGAGGGCAGCAGGCTGTGGAGTGACGATATTTGGCTGGGTGGCCAAAACGTGAACATTTCTGACACTGATTAGGAAGGGGTCGACGTTGTCGGACATGATAAAACAATCCACCAATATAAACCTCATGGGGGAGGTCTTGTCTATGGAAGCTAATCTTGGTAATATTGACGTGGAATTTACATTGGCATCTAGGAGGAAGAGTGTAACACTGTACTGCCATTGCATCATATTCACCAAGGCAGGAAAGCAAGTCATTTTCACAGTCTGACCAGTCCTTGTTATACATGGGACTAGCATTTGAGGGAATAGAAACAGTTCCAGTACAAGTATTAAGAGATGGGTGAGGTTCAGCAGGAATGGGTCTGCCAGTAAGGTCAGTTAGGGTAGATAGTGCAAGAGCTTGGGCTTCAGATTAACAGTGACAAGGCGTGAACTATCAGAGCAATTGCGAAAGGTAACATTGCCTCCTTGTTTCTGGAGGCACTGCTGAATGAGATGGGTATTCTCAGAGTAGGGGGCTGTGGGGGGGAATCACAAAGAATCCCACTTGGCTGGGCCAAATAGATTACTCAGAAGGTTTGCAGAGGTAGAGGCAGTCGAAGGACAAGGGCAAGAGGAAGATGGGGTGGTGTGGAGTGGAGTACTTCTGCAGGGGGAAAGACCATTAGAATGAAGAGTAGTAATAAGGGTTTTGCAGCAGGAGATGAACAGGAGAATGTTGGGGATGAGGAAGAGGTGCTTTCTAGGGGTTTAGTAATAACCTGGGTGGGTGTTTCAGAATAGTTGGAATTGTTCATAAGCATCGCAGAGGTGGTATTAGCATCAGTGGTCGGAGCCGTGGTCAAAGGAGGGGCTGGGGTTGGAAAACCATCAAAATCAAATTCAGATAGGTTATTTGATGAAAAGTCAAGCCTTAATGCCTTTATTAAGGGTAAAGAGTCTGAATAAACTGGGGAAAAGAAACGGTCTACCTCTCATGGTCCCCATAAGGGATAAGGGCTAGGTAATTATCCAAGGGAATACCGTGCCCATGGCTCCCAGAGGCCATTCATGACTGACACAAAGCCTGCCTTTCATCCTTTCAGCACAGTTCTCACACCTTAGGAATGGGATAGAAGAGGGGAATAAAGAAGACACGGAAGAGGAAATAAGACAAGAAAGGACCAAGCAAAATTAGTTAAGGCAAGGGCTGAGGCCCAAGGTAGGGGTAATCCTCTACATTGTGTCTCCTAAGCCCTCCTACGACGACAATGAGCTAGGTTTTGGAAGGGCACTCACCCACAAATCAAGGTAACAATAATGTAAATAGTGACATTAACATTAATAAAAAAAAATGTATACATAAATAAAACCATTACATACGAGATGAAGACTGCACTGTTTACAGATACACCTAATCTAACCTATTGGGAAAAGCAAATCACACTTACATTGGAATATTACACATGCCTTATTTAGTAGCCCACAATTGGTTCATGTACACCTAAAAACACTATAATCTAGTAAAGCACAAACTGTAATGTTGCCTTAATTGTTTTAAAACTGAAAAAATGTCATTTATGGTAACCTGCTAAGGCTCCTCTCCCCTTGCCTTGATTTATGGCGCACTAACTTATACCAACATGACAGGTCCCTTGTTTTGTGTATGGGCCATAAGATCGCTCGGCCGTCAATTATGGCGCCTTACGGATATGCGATGCCTTAACGCGTTTGAGAATCTGGCCCCTGGTTGATATTCTTGGCAAAGAGTAGAAAGAAAATAAGGAAACCTGTCTGTCTAACTTGATTACTGTGTGCATCTAATGCCCATGTCTGGAACTCAATTTATACTACATTGAATTATCTTATCAACTATCACCCATTATTTTACAATTAATAAAATGTTAATATGAGGATGTTCAAGCTACTGAATTTAGAATCAATAACCATAACAAAGAGTGTTCTTCATATATATCTTCAATACTTTTTTCAGTACTGTATAAACTAACCTTACATTAAAAATCTGTTTTATCCTTTACTAACCATCCCAAATATACTCTAGCTTAAATAACCTGAAACAGAAGTTACTTTATGGAAAAAACTGTCACTCCATATATATAATGTTTAAATTCAATATTTTGGATATTTCCAGAGGAGGAGAAAATACCTGGCATTCTTTTCCACTTTTTTCAGTAATATTCACTCTAAAAGCTGAAGAAATAAAATAGGAAAAAAATGATCCATTCTTTATTACATCGTGAGTTATTAAAATGCACATGGGTTACAGCCAATATAAACTGTAGTATCAATATACAATTCTCTCGTTCACTATCATGACAAAGTTACCAGTTCTTTGCTGGAAGAACACAGAATACCATTTCAAACTGAATAAATTAAGCAACCTAGTGAATATTTTTCAACTTCTCTAGTATCACAAAAAAGCCATTACACACACACACGCAAAGGTTTGACTAGACATCTGAGAACTATCTGAAATGAATGCTTTTTGCTTATTATCAATACCCCAGCTATGTCCGTCAAAGGAAAATTTAATTACCATATGTAAAACAATAATAGTCATCATTTCCATGAAAATAATCAGTAACAGCAATACTACTACTAATAATGCCATTAACAACAACAACAATAGTAATTAAAATAGCATAAATAAATAGATAAACAATGATGATGATAATAATAATAGAGATACTGGTAATACTCAGAAACCATTTGGAACACACACTCTTAAAAATAAAGGCAAATAAACTGCACTTTAATCCTAAACCAAATAGATGCATAGTTAAAACATACTTTCCTTTCGAAATATATATATCAAGTAATACTGTAAAAATAAGAAATTGTATTAGGATCCATGAGCAGCATAATGGTAATTGAGTGAAGATGTGAGCATCCATAAAAAACAAACATGACCACCATCATAATAGTAGTTGTA
>NC_091567.1:15392587-15402587 GCF_042767895.1 Penaeus vannamei
CTTCCTTTAGAGCCCTCATCCACACGTCCGCACCCAATCCACTTCCTTTAGAGCGCTCATCAACACGCCCGCACCCAATCCACTTCCTTTAGAGCGCTCATCCACACGCCCGCACCCAATCCACTTCCTTTAGAGCCCTCATCCACACGCCCACGCCCAATCCACTTCCTTTAGAGCGTTCATCCACACGCCCACGCCCAATCCACTTCCTTTTGAGCGCTCATCCACACACCCGCACCCAATCCACTTCCTTTAGAGCGCTCATCCACACGCCCGCGCCCGATCCACTTCCTTTAGAGCGCTCATCCACACGCCCGCGCCCGATCCACTTCCTTTAGAGCGCTCATCCACACGCCCACGCCCAATCCACTTCCTTTAGAGCGCTCATCCACACGCCCGCACCCAATCCACTTCCTTTAGAGCGCTCATCCACACGCCCGCGCCCAATCCACTTCCTTTAGAGCGCTCATCCACACGCCCGCACCCAATCCACTTCCTTTAGAGAGCTCATCCACACGCCCGCGCCCAATCCACTTCCTTTAGAGCGCTCATCCACACGCCTACGCCCAATCCACTTCCTTTAGAACGCTCATCCACACGCCCACGCCCAATCCACTTCCTTTAGAGCGCTCATCCACACGCCCGCACCTAATCCACTTCCTTTAGAGAGCTCATCCACACGCCCGTGCCCAATCCACTTCCTTTAGAGCGCTCATCCACACGCCCGCACCCAATCCACTTCCTTTAGAGCGCTCATCCACACGCCCACGCCCAATCCACTTCCTTTAGAGAGCTCATCAACACGCCCGCACCCAATCCACCTCCTTTAGAGCGCTCATACACACGCCCGCACCCAATCCACTTCCTTTAGAGCGTTCATACACACGCCCGCACCCAATCCACTTCCTTTAGAGCGCTCATCCACACGCCCGCACCCAATCCACTTCCTTTAGAGCGCTCATCCACACGCCCACACCCAATCCACTTCCTTTAGAGCGCTCATCCACACGCCCACACCCAATCCACTTCCTTTAGAGCGCTCATCCACACGCCCGCACCCAATCCACTTCCTTTAGAGCGCTTATCCACACGCCCGCACCCAATCCACTTCCTTTAGAGCCCTCATCCACACGCCCGCACCCAATCCACTTCCTTTAGAGCGCTCATCCACACGCCTGCACCCAATCCACTTCCTTTAGAGCGCTCATCCACACGCCCGCACCTAATCCACTTCCTTTAGAGCGCTCATCCACACGCCCGCACCTAATCCACTTCCTTTAGAGCGCTCATCCACACGCCCGCACCCAATCCACTTCCTTTAGAGCGCTCATCCACACGCCCGTGCCCAATCCACTTCCTTTAGAGCGCTCATACACACGCCCGTGCCCAATCCACTTACTTTAGAGCGCTCATCCACACGCCCGCACCCAATCCACTTCCTTTAGAGCCCTCATCCACACGCCCGCACCCAATCCACTTCCTTTAGAGCCCTCATCCACACGCCCGCACCCAATCCACTTCCTTTAGAGCCCTCATCCACACGCCCGCACCCAATCCACTTCCTTTAGAGCCCTCATCCACACGCCTGCACCCAATCCACTTCCTTTAGAGCGCTCATCCACACGCCCGCACCTAATCCACTTCCTTTAGAGCGCTCATCCACACGCCCGCGCCCAAGCCACTTCCTTTAGAGCGCTCATCCACACGCACGCATCCAATCCACTTCCTTTAGAGCGCTCATCCACACGCCTGCACCCAATCCGCTTCCTTTAGAGCGCTCATCCACACGCCCGCATCCAATCCACTTCCTTTAGAGCGCTCATCCACATGCCCGCAACCAATCCACTTCCTTTAGAGCGCTCATCCACACGCCCGCGCCCAAGCCACTTCCTTTAGAGCGCTCATCCACACGCACGCATCCAATCCACTTCCTTTAGAGCGCTCATCCACACGCCTGCACCCAATCCACTTCCTTTAGAGCGCTCATCCACACGCCCGCATCCAATCCACTTCCTTTAGAGCGCTCATCCACATGCCCGCAACCAATCCACTTCCTTTAGAGCCCTCATCCACACGCCCGCACCCAATCCACTTCCTTTAGAGCCCTCATCCACACGCCTGCACCCAATCCACTTCCTTTAGAGCGCTCATCCACACGCCCGCACCTAATCCACTTCCTTTAGAGCGCTCATCCACACGCCCGCGCCCAAGCCACTTCCTTAATAGCGCTCATCCACACGCCCGCATCCAATCCACTTCCTTTAGAGCGCTCATCCACACGCCCGCACCCAATCCACTTCCTTTAGAGCGCTCATCCACACGCCCGCATCCAATCCACTTCCTTTAGAGCGCTCATCCACACGCCCGCATCCAATCCACTTCCTTTAGAGCGCTCATCCACATGCCCGCATCCAATCCACTTCCTTTAGAGCGCTCATCCACACGCCCGCATCCAAGCCACTTCCTTTAGAGCGCTCATCCACACGCCCGCATCCAATCCACTTCCTTTAGAGCGCTCATCCACACGCCCGCATCCAAACCACTTCCTTTAGAGCGCTCATCCACACGCCCGCATCCAATCCACTTCCTTTAGAGCGCTCATCCACACGCCCACACCCAATCCACTTCCTTTAGAGCGCTCATCCACACGCCCGCATCCAATCCACTTCCTTTAGAGCGCTCATCCACACGCCCGCATCCAAACCACTTCCTTTAGAGCGCTCATCCACACGCCCGCATCCAATCCACTTCCTTTAGAGCGCTCATCCACACGCCCACACCCAATCCACTTCCTTTAGAGCGCTCATCCACACGCCCGCATCCAATCCACTTCCTTTAGAGCGCTCATCCACACGCCCGCGCCCAATCCACTTCCTTTAGAGCGCTCATCCACACGCCCACACCCAATCCACTTCCTTTAGAGCGCTCATCCACACGCCCGCATCCAATCCACTTCCTTTAGAGCGCTCATCCACACGCCCGCATCCAAACCACTTCCTTTAGAGCGCTTATCCACACGCCCGCATCCAATCCACTTCCTTTAGAGAGCTCATCCACACGCCTACGCCCGATCCACTTCCTTTAGAGCGCTCATCCACACGTCCGCACCCAATCCACTTCCTTTAGAGCCCTCATCCACACGCCCGCGCCCAATACACTTCCTTTAGAGCGCTCATCCACACGCCCGCACCCAATCCACTTCCTTTAGAGCGCTCATCCACACACCCGCGCCCAATCCACTTCCTTTAGAGCGCTCATCCACACGCCCGCGCCCAATCCACTTCCTTTAGAGCGCTCATCCACACACCCGCGCCCAATCCACTTCCTTTAGAGCCCTCATCCACACGCCCGCGCCCAGTCCACTTCCTTTAGAGCGCTCATCCACACGCCCGCACCCAATCCACTTCCTTTAGAGCGCTCATCCACACGCCCGCACCCAATCCACTTCCTTTAGAGCCCTCATCCACACGCCCGCGCCAAATCCACTTCCTTTAGAGCGCTCATCCACACGCCCGCATCCAATCCACTTCCTTTTGAGCGCTCATCCACACACCCGCACCCAATCCACTTCCTTTAGAGCGCTCATCCACACGCCCGCGCCCAGTCCACTTCCTTTAGAGCGCTCATCCACACGCCCGCACCCGATCCACTTCCTTTAGAGCGCTCATCCACACGCCCACGCCCAATCCACTTCCTTTAGAGCGCTCATCCACACGCCCGCACCCAATCCACTTCCTTTAGAGCGCTCATCCACACGCCCGCACCCAATCCACTTCCTTTAGAGCGCTCATCCACACGCCCGCACCCAATCCACTTCCTTTAGAGCGCTCATCCACACGCCCGCACCCAATCCACTTCCTTTAGAGAGCTCATCCACACGCCCGCACCCAATCCACTTCCTTTAGAGCGCTCATCCACACGCCCGCACCCAATCCACTTCCTTTAGAGCGCTCATCCACACGCCCGCACCCAATCCACTTCCTTTAGAGCGCTCATCCACACGCCCGCACCCGATCCACTTCCTTTAGAGCGCTCATCCACACGCCCACGCCCAATCCACTTCCTTTAGAGCGCTCATCCACACGCCCGCACCCAATCCACTTCCTTTAGAGCGCTCATCCACACGCCCGCACCCAATCCACTTCCTTTAGAGCGCTCATCCACACGCCCGCACCCAATCCACTTCCTTTAGAGAGCTCATCCACACGCCCGCGCCCAATCCACTTCCTTTAGAGCGCTCATCCACACGCCCGCACCCAATCCACTTCCTTTAGAGCGTTCATACACACGCCCGCATCCAATCCACTTCCTTTAGAGCGCTCATCCACACGCCCGCGCCCAATCCACTTCCTTTAGAACGCTCATCCACACGCCCACGCCCAATCCACTTCCTTTAGAGCGCTCATCCACACGCCCGCACCTAATCCACTTCCTTTAGAGAGCTCATCCACACGCCCGTGCCCAATCCACTTCCTTTAGAGCGCTCATCCACACGCCCGCACCCAATCCACTTCCTTTAGAGCGCTCATCCACACGCCCACGCCCAATCCACTTCCTTTAGAGAGCTCATCAACACGCCCGCACCCAATCCACCTCCTTTAGAGCGCTCATACACACGCCCGCACCCAATCCACTTCCTTTAGAGCGTTCATACACACGCCCGCACCCAATCCACTTCCTTTAGAGCGCTCATCCACACGCCTGCACCCAATCCACTTCCTTTAGAGCGCTCATCCACACGCCCACACCCAATCCACTTCCTTTAGAGCGCTCATCCACACGCCCACACCCAATCCACTTCCTTTAGAGCGCTCATCCACACGCCCGCACCCAATCCACTTCCTTTAGAGCGCTTATCCACACGCCCGCACCCAATCCACTTCCTTTAGAGCCCTCATCCACACGCCCGCACCCAATCCACTTCCTTTAGAGCGCTCATCCACACGCCTGCACCCAATCCACTTCCTTTAGAACGCTCATCCACACGCCCGCACCTAATCCACTTCCTTTAGAGCGCTCATCCACACGCCCGCACCTAATCCACTTCCTTTAGAGCGCTCATCCACACGCCCGCACCCAATCCACTTCCTTTAGAGCGCTCATCCACACGCCCGTGCCCAATCCACTTCCTTTAGAGCGCTCATACACACGCCCGTGCCCAATCCACTTACTTTAGAGCGCTCATCCACACGCCCGCACCCAATCCACTTCCTTTAGAGCCCTCATCCACACGCCCGCACCCAATCCACTTCCTTTAGAGCCCTCATCCACACGCCCGCACCCAATCCACTTCCTTTAGAGCCCTCATCCACACGCCCGCACCCAATCCACTTCCTTTAGAGCCCTCATCCACACGCCTGCACCCAATCCACTTCCTTTAGAGCGCTCATCCACACGCCCGCACCTAATCCACTTCCTTTAGAGCGCTCATCCACACGCCCGCGCCCAAGCCACTTCCTTTAGAGCGCTCATCCACACGCACGCATCCAATCCACTTCCTTTAGAGCGCTCATCCACACGCCTGCACCCAAGCCACTTCCTTTAGAGCGCTCATCCACACGCCCGCATCCAATCCACTTCCTTTAGAGCGCTCATCCACATGCCCGCAACCAATCCACTTCCTTTAGAGCGCTCATCCACACGCCCGCACCCAATCCACTTCCTTTAGAGCCCTCATCCACACGCCCGCACCCAATCCACTTCCTTTAGAGCCCTCATCCACACGCCCGCACCCAATCCACTTCCTTTAGAGCCCTCATCCACACGCCCGCACCCAATCCACTTCCTTTAGAGCCCTCATCCACACGCCTGCACCCAATCCACTTCCTTTAGAGCGCTCATCCACACGCCCGCACCTAATCCACTTCCTTTAGAGCGCTCATCCACACGCCCGCGCCCAAGCCACTTCCTTTAGAGCGCTCATCCACACGCACGCATCCAATCCACTTCCTTTAGAGCGCTCATCCACACGCCTGCACCCAAGCCACTTCCTTTAGAGCGCTCATCCACACGCCCGCATCCAATCCACTTCCTTTAGAGCCCTCATCCACACGCCTGCACCCAATCCACTTCCTTTAGAGCGCTCATCCACACGCCCGCACCTAATCCACTTCCTTTAGAGCGCTCATCCACACGCCCGCACCTAATCCACTTCCTTTAGAGCGCTCATCCACACGCCCGCATCCAATCCACTTCCTTTAGAGCGCTCATCCACACGCCCGCACCCAATCCACTTCCTTTAGAGCCCTCATCCACACGCCCGCACCCAATCCACTTCCTTTAGAGCCCTCATCCACACGCCTGCACCCAATCCACTTCCTTTAGAGCGCTCATCCACACGCCCGCACCTAATCCACTTCCTTTAGAGCGCTCATCCACACGCCCGCACCTAATCCACTTCCTTTAGAGCGCTCATCCACACGCCCGCATCCAATCCACTTCCTTTAGAGCGCTCATCCACACGCCCGCACCCAAGCCACTTCCTTTAGAGCGCTCATCCACACGCCCGCATCCAATCCACTTCCTTTAGAGCGCTCATCCACACGCCCGCACCCAATCCACTTCCTTTAGAGCGCTCATCCACACGCCCGCATCCAATCCACTTCCTTTAGAGCGCTCATCCACACGCCCGCATCCAATCCACTTCCTTTAGAGCGCTCATCCACATGCCCGCATCCAATCCACTTCCTTTAGAGCGCTCATCCACACGCCCGCATCCAAGCCACTTCCTTTAGAGCGCTCATCCACACGCCCGCATCCAATCCACTTCCTTTAGAGCGCTCATCCACACGCCCGCATCCAAACCACTTCCTTTAGAGCGCTCATCCACACGCCCGCATCCAATCCACTTCCTTTAGAGCGCTCATCCACACGCCCACACCCAATCCACTTCCTTTAGAGCGCTCATCCACACGCCCGCATCCAATCCACTTCCTTTAGAGCGCTCATCCACACGCCCGCGCCCAATCCACTTCCTTTAGAGCGCTCATCCACACGCCCACACCCAATCCACTTCCTTTAGAGCGCTCATCCACACGCCCGCATCCAATCCACTTCCTTTAGAGCGCTCATCCACACGCCCGCATCCAAACCACTTCCTTTAGAGCGCTCATCCACACGCCCGCATCCAATCCACTTCCTTTAGAGCGCTCATCCACACGCCCACACCCAATCCACTTCCTTTAGAGCGCTCATCCACACGCCCGCATCCAATCCACTTCCTTTAGAGCGCTCATCCACACGCCCGCGCCCAATCCACTTCCTTTAGAGCGCTCATCCACACGCCCGCATCCAATCCACTTCCTTTAGAGCCCTCATCCACACGCCCGCATCCAATCCACTTCCTTTAGAGCGCTCATCCACACGCCCGCGCCCAATCCACTTCCTTTAGAGCGCTCATCCACACGCCTGCACCCAAGCCACTTCCTTTAGAGCGCTCATCCACACGCCCGCATCCAATCCACTTCCTTTAGAGCGCTCATCCACACGCCCGCATCCAATCCACTTCCTTTAGAGCGCTCATCCACACGCCCGCGCCCAATCAACCTCCTTTGGAGAGCTCATCCACACGTCCGCCCGCCTATCCACTCCGGCCCTCCACCTCCCTTCGCCTCTTATCCGCTTGCAGATTGTCACTTTCATGCTCTTCCATGCTTCCCTTTCCCGTGTGTTTGTCTGTCTATGCATCTGTGTCTTTGTATTAAACTCTAGTTCATTTTTACATATCTGTTTACCTTCTTTTTTATTATTATCATCATACTCATTAGTCGTCTTTGTTTATTTTGTTTATTTTTACTTATCTGTTTATCTTCTTTTTTAGTATTATCATCGTACTCATTTGTCGTCTTTGTTTATTTTGTTTGTTTGTCTTGTCTCTCTCTCTTTTATGTTTGTTAGATGGGTTTAAAGCGTAAGTTATATATTCAGTTTACTTTCTCTCTCTCTCTCTCTCTCTCTCCTCTCTCCTTTACTTTCTCTCTCTCCTTCCCCTTCCCCCTTCACCCCCTTCCTTCCCTTTCTCTCTTTCATTTCTGTCCATTTACCCTTTCCTTCTTCCTCCTCTCTTTATGCCTCATCCCTTCTTCCCCCATTCTTCAAAGTCTTCTCGCCAACCGCCTCATGTCTGCCTCATTGACTCCTTTTCCTTTTATCCTCATTTTCTCCTCTTCCTCATACGCTCGTATAATTTGCACTTAGTATTCTATTTGCTATAAAAGTTTACACCTTTCCCAACATAATATTTACGGCCCTTCTTTCCATCCACTAATTTCCTTAATCCTTCTTTTACGCCCTCCTTCGCATTCTAGGTCTTCATCCTTCCTCATTTTTATGATTTTCACTTCCTCTTGCATATATCTTTATCATTTCCTCTGTGCACTCTGTTTCTTGTCTTTTTTTTCAGAACATCTAACGTTCTATATATATATATATATATATATATATATATATATATATATATATATATATATATATATATATATATATATATATATATATATATATATATATATATATATTATATATATATATTTATTTATTGCTTTTATTTATTTATTTTTTATTTTTATTTTTTCCTTTCATGTCCAACTTTTTTTGTTCTTATTCTGTGTCTCTCTGTTTCTCTTTCTCTATCTCTTCATATTTTTTTCAGATCTTCCTTCATCTTCGCTATGCTCCTCCCCCTTCTACATGTGCTCCTCCCATCCACCCTAAACCCCTCCCCTCTGGTCTATTCTTTGAGCTCCCTCCCCTCCCCGTTTCCCCTATGCTCCGCCTCCTTACCCTCTAGACAATGGCTCTTTCCTCTATGCTCCTTCCTCTTTCATTTATGTTTGTCCCTATTCTGCCTAATCACGTTAAAAAACAAACAAACAAACAAAACATCTCCATTCCTCTTCTCTGTCCCTATTCCGCCTAATCACACTTTTTTCTTTGTGTTTTTTCTAATTCTCCATTCCTCTTCTATACTTTCCTTATCCCCCTCCCCGCCCCCTTTTCACAAACCTTACATCTTTTCCCTATGCTCTCCGCTATGCTCCCATGCCTTCCTATTCCCCTTAATTTCCACTGTTTTTTCCATGCACCATCATCTTCTACATAACAATGATTATGATAATTATAATAATGATAATAATAATAAGGATAATGATAATAATGATAATAATAGCAATGATGGTAATAAGGATAATGGTAATAATAATGATAAAAATATTATAACAATAGTGATGATAATAATAATGATAAAAATATTATGATAATAGTGATGATAATAATAATGATAAAAATGTTATAATAATAGTAATGATAATGATAATGACAGTAATAATGATAATAATAATATTTATGATAATAATAATAACAGTAATAATGATGATAGTAACAATTATGAAAAACAGTAATAATGATAGTAATGATAACGATAATGGCATGAATAAGAATGATAATAATGATGATAATGATAACATTAATGATAATGACAATGATAAAAATATTATAACAATAGTGATGATGATAATAATGATAAGAATATTATAATAATAGTGATGACAGTAATAATGATAAAAATATTATAATAATAGTAATGATAATAATAATGACAGTAATAATGATAATAATAATAATAATACTAACAGTAATAATGATGATAATAACAATTATGAAAAACAGTAATAATGATAGCAATGATAACGATAATAGCATGAATAAGAATGATAATAATGATGATAATGATAACATTAATGATAATGACAATGATGGTAATAGTAATGATAATAGTAACAATAATAATAATGATAGCAATAATGATGGTGATAATAATGATAATAATAACAATAATAATCATAGTAATAATGACATTGATAATCATAACAATAAAAACAATGATAACAACAATGATGATAATAACAAAGATGATACCAATGATGGTAATAATAATGATAATAATAATAATAATAATAATGATAACATAATAACAGCAATGATCATAATAATGATAATCAAG
>NC_091567.1:15425087-15430087 GCF_042767895.1 Penaeus vannamei
TTCTATTCTTTTTCTCCTTTAGTATAAGTTATCCTTCCTTATCTTTACCTGACTGCTTCAAATTACAAGTTAAATTCCAAATAAACAACGATAGAAAAAATAATTGCATTTGTCACCAATCTTTCTAACATCTTATCATTTTATAATTTTTCTTATTTTTCACTTCCTCTCTTCTGTTTTTCATTTTTTTCTTATTTTTTGTGACTTTTTCTCGGTTATCGTTTTCTTTTTTTCCTCTTATTTTGTCTCCTTTGATCTTTCTTCTCATTTTTTTTTCTACTCTTTTGTCCTCTTCTTCTTCTCTTTTTTCTATTACTCTTTTTGTTTTTTTCTTTTCTTGTTACTGTTCTTGTTGTTCTTTCTCTTCTTCCTTTTCTTCTTCTTCTTCATCTTCTCCTCCTCCTCCTTCTATACCTCCACCTCCGTCCTCCCTTCTTCTTCTTCCCTCCCCCCTCATTCCTTCCCCTTCTCCCCATTTTTCTTGCCATTATTCCAGCTCTTGTTGCAATCTCATCAATCTCCTTTAACTAGAGTTCTCCTGCCAGCCTTCAGTTCCTGATTATTCCCTAATCTTTTCTTGTTTTTTGTGTTTGTTTTTCGTTTTTTTGTTGTTTTATTTTGGGGAGTGGGTGTTGTTTGTTTGTTCGTATTTTTCTTTCTTGTTTCTGGTTTGTTTGTTTGATCTTTCTTTGTTTAAAATGTTCTGTGTATTTTCTGTTATGTCTCATTTCAGTAAATTCACCAAATCATACCATTACCATCGACATCATTATCTCTAGTATTGTTATTGTTATCATTGTTTTTATTATTATCAGAATAATTATTATGATTTTTTGTTATCATCATTATTTTTGCCATTGTCATCATTATTATCATTATGTTATCATCACCATTATCATTATTATTGTTATCATTATTATCATTATTATTACCATTACCATTACTATTATCATTATTATCATCATCATCATTATTATAATCACTATTATAATCATAATACTTTTATTATAATTATTATCATTATCATTAACATCTTCATCATCATTATTGTTAGTGTTATTATCATTATCATTAGTAGTATTAGTAGTAGTAGTAGCAGCTGTATCACTACCATAATCATCATCATTATTATCATCACCATTATTATCATTGCTATTGACATTATTACTATCAGTATCATAACTATGTTGATTATCACCATGAATATTTTCTAGTATCCTCATTATCATTGTTATCATTATCATCATTGTTATTACAAACGTTATCATCATAATTAATATTATTAATACAGTCTTTATTATTGTCTTTATTACTTTTATCTTTGCCCTGATTCTTATTCTTCTGCATATTATTTTCTATCAGCATCATTATCATTACTATCAACATCATCATTATCATCATTTTCATCATCATCAGTATTATAATCATTATTAAAATAATCATTATTATTATCATTATTATTATCATTATCAATGTTATCCTCATTACTATTATCAGTGCTATTATCATACTTATCACTAATGTTTTTATCAATGTTATTATCATTACTATCCCTATTATCATTACTACAATCATCATTATTATCATAATTTTTATCATCATTATTATATATTTCTTGATATTTTATCAGTAAGCATCAACTTCTCTCTCTCTCTCTCTCTCTCTCTATCTATCTATCTATCTCTATCTCTCTCTGTCTCTATCTATCTCTCTCTCTCTTTTAAGACAAAAATACATAAACATGTCAAGTTATTTCCACGCCATTATGAAAATGAAATTACGTTTTTCCCCAAATGAACCAAAGCATCGCATGTCTCGTGGTGTTTTCTGGTCAGCTGTTCCGCGTTTCATTCATTTCATTCATATTTTATGGAGATTCAACCGAAACTCTGCATTGACTGGTGTATTTTCGTATCTTATTTCCGGACTCTGTGATTACGTTGTTATCTTCCATCGTTCTTTATCTTCTTAGAAAGAATATAGTTTCTGTTTTTTGGGTTTCTTTTTTTTTTTCTTTCTTTAGCTTTTTCTACCTGTCTTTTTTTTTCTCTTTTTTTTTTTTTTTTTTCTCTCACTTCTTGCCCTCCACATTCTTTCTGTCACTCTCTCTCTCTCTGTATCTATCTATCAATCTATTTTTCCCTTCCCGTTTCTTTCCCCCTCAACCTTTCGCTCTCCCGATAAAATGAAATTATCCTATACCATAAACAGAATAAAGAGAAAGCACACAAAGACCCCCGTCCATCCCTCCCAAAGAAAGAAAGAAAAGAAAGCGAAAAAGAAAGAAAGAAAAGGAAAACAGAACTGACGCCTTATACAAACAGCATGACACACACACACTAATGGAAAGGCTCTCGTGTCCAAAGCGAGGCTGGCGGACCATGAGGAGTTTCTGAGTGACGTGGAATCGGGGCTGCTGCGTCGGACACCCAGAGGCGTTAGATGTACCCCTTCTTGGGTTTTCTTGAGAGGTCTGTGCTTTCGTTCTGTCTGTATGTCTGTCTGTCTGTTTGTCTCTTTTCTATCTGTCTCTGACTGCTCGTCCGTCTATTTGCCCCGCACCCTCTCTCTCTTTCCCCTTCCCCTCCTCTCTCTCTCTCTCTCTCTCTCTCTCTCTCTCTCTCTCTCTCTCTCTCTCTCTCTCTCTCTCTCTCTCTTTCTCTCTCTCTCACTCTCACTCTCTCTCTCTCTCTCTCTCTCTCTCTCTCTCTCTCTCTCTCTCTCTCTCTCTTTCTCTCTCTCTCTCTCTCTCCCTCCTTCCCTCCCTCTCCTCCCTCTCTCCCTCCCTCCCTTCCTCCCTCCCTCCTCCCTCCCTCCCTCCCTCTTCTCTCTCTCTCTACTCTCTCTCTGCTCTCTCTCTCTCTGTCTCTGTCTCTCTCTCTGTCTCTGTCTCTGTCTCTGTCTCTCTCTCTCTCTCTCTCTCTCTCTCTCTCTCTCTCTCTCTCCCTCGTTCTCGCTCATTTACTTTAACTTTTGAACAGGATATTAGATTCTTTCAAATAATACAAACTAAATAAAATGCATTATGTGATATGCAGGCAAATATCGATATAGTCTTTGTAAAGATACAGTGAACCAGAAAATAGTACTGGCATCATTTTTCATATAATTTCTGTGCACAGGGATCGTATACTGGGCAATGTATTACATATTTCATTCTTCAGAATAAGTGTTTCTAAATTATGCTTCTTCAAGAAAAATATTCATCGTGACGATAAATTCGTGTTATCACACAACGTTTCGTGCATAAACTTAAAATAGAAACAGACATAAACATAAATACACATGATCACACAAACGCACATTTAAACACAGACACACAAAAAAGGAAACACACACAAACGCAATCAAACAAACAAACTCATTTATACCTATACACACACACACGCACACAAACAAGCACACACAAACGCAATTAAGCAGACAAACTCATACATACCTACACACACACACACACACACACGCACACACGCTCCCCACCAACGTTCACACGCACACGAACATGCAAACTCACACGCAAGAGAAGTTAATGGCAAGACTAACCTGAGGGGAGACAGGGATAAAAGCAACATGAAAGCGAATGCAAGGAGAAGCGATAAGAGTAAAGAGGGGGATGGAAGCACAGACAAAAGGGCGAGTGGCGAAAGAGGAAGAGAGGGAGTAGGAAGAGGGAGTAAGATGGGAATAAGGCTAAGGGAGAGGGAGAGGGAGAGATAGAGGAAGAGGGAGACGGAGAGAGAGAGAGAAAGAAAGAGGGAGAAGGAGATGGAGAGGGAGAGGGAGAGGGAGATGGAGAGAGAAAGAGAGACAGAGACAGAGGCAGACAGGCAGACAGACAGACGGACATAGAGACCGACGGACAGACAGACTAACGGACAGATAGATGGATAGGCAGACAGACAGACTGGAAGAGAGACAGAAAGACAGAGATAGAGATAGTAAGACAAAGAAAGAAACAGAGAGAGAGATAGAGAGAGAGAGACGAGGGGGTGGAGAGAAAAAAATAGGAAGAAAGCGAGAGCCAAAAGTGAGATAGAGATACTGACGGACAGAAAATAGAATAACTAGCAGAAACACAGACGAATTAAGGTAGAAAGATGGATATTTAAATATATACAGAGATAAATAAACATAAACAGGTGAATGAATATGTATACATAAAGTAAGAGGGAGGAGAGCAGGGGTGAAACAAAAAGGAGAGCAGATGGAAAGAAAGAGGGAGAGAATGAAAGTAAAACAGAGATCTAACTGATGATGGCTTATCCCGAAGAAGAGGGTTTGAAAGGCAAACCGGAATGGCAGACAAACAAAAGACGTTGGTGTGTGTGTCTGTGTGTGTGTACATATGATCTAGATAAATAAGCAAATGAATGAACACACACACACACACACACACACACACACACACACACACACACACACACACACACACACACACACACACACACATATATATATATATATATATATATATATATATATATATATATATATATATATATATATATATATATATATATATATATATATACATACATTTATATGGATATCATTCACAATTAGATAGATAGACAGGTAAATTGCCAGAAAAATATACAAATAGATCTTTGGAAAGAGGTCGAGGGAGGGGCGTCCTTTCGGAAGGAAACGAAAAGAAGTAAGATAACATTTTCAGGGAAAAGGAACACCCAAAGGCAACGGGAACGGACGGGATGAAAATAAAACAGGAGCCCATTGTCTGTCCCTCGTCCTCCCTTGTCCTCCCTCGTCCTCCCTTGTCCTCCCTCGTCCTCCCTCGTCCTCCCTCGTCCTCCCTCGTCCTCCCTTGTCCTCCCTCGTCCTCCCTCGTCCTCCCTTGTCCTCCCTTGTCCTCCCTCGTCCTCCCTTGTCCTCCCTCGTCCTCCCTTGTCCTCCCTCGTCCTCCCTCGTCCTCCCTTGTCCTCCCTCGTCCTCCCTTGTCCTCCCTCGTTCTTTGCTCCTTCTTTGTACTTCTCGTTCTT
>NC_091567.1:15447587-15450087 GCF_042767895.1 Penaeus vannamei
TTATTCGTAATACCACTGATATTCATTGCGGTAGATAAAACCGTTTCTATGAATTTTATGCAATATCTAGATGATACAGATCAGACTAATCACAAACACACACTCACACACACACACACACACACACACACACACACACACAAACACACACACACACACACACACACCTGCGCGTGCGCGAGCACACACACACACACATACACACACGCGAGCACGCACACACGCACACATACACACACACACAAAATATGTTTTTCCAATAATTGGTGAATTGTGACAGAAAGTCCTGAGCGGCATCCCCTGTTTTGACAAAATTTGCGTTAATTAACAAACAATCAATGGGGAGTCTTTGTAAAACCTTTTTTAATGACCTTTATATTCTTTTTGTTTTCATTCGATAACAAACTGAAACTGATGTTCGAATCCTTTCACTATTCTTTTCGGAACTAATAAAAAGTAAATAGGAAATATTCTTTATCAAAACATTGCAGAATGCAAATCGGACATGACAAACCGTTGAAACAATGGAAACGAACTAATGCGAAAGATGAAACGTGGAAATGACAACAATGCAAGTTAACAAGACATAATTGACGCAATGTCACTTTTATGAATATGAAATTACATACGAATCCCCTATCGTCCGTTAAGGTGTGCGCGTGATCGTGTTTACATGTATGTGTATCTACTTGTGTGTGTGTGTGTGTGTGTGTGTGTGTGTGTGTGTGTGTGGTTGTGTGCGTGTGTGTGTGTGTGTGTGTGTGCGTGTGTGTGTGTGTGTGTGTGTGTGTGTGTGTACGTGTGTATGTTTGTTTGTATTCCCCTTTGCTTTGATTAAGAAGCAGAATGGCGCTTATGCATATGCGAGAGACCATGTCCTTTGCACTGGGAGGTTCAAGGTCAGGCTTTCCAAGGAACTATGAGGCCACATAACATGCATTAACTATACACTGATTTTCATAAGGTCTGTTTATGTCATTTCATTAAATCCACGCATTGCCTTTATAAACTTTCCTCTCTTATCTTGCAAATATTGTAAACCTGCCCCTTCTGCTCTGCTAACAAACCGTTCTGGCTTTTGTTCACATTTACAAAGTAATTTTTCGGTTGAAGGAAATATCTGCCGGAAAAGACACTGACTGGAGAAGAAGCAGAATGAAATTGGAAGAAAAATATGGACGAAGAAAATGGGAAGAAAATGAAGGGTTAGAAAACGGGAAGAAATATGAACGAAGAAAATAGGAAGAAAAAGGAAGGGTTAGAAAACGGGAACTAAAATATGGAGGAAGAAAATGGGAAGAAAAATGAAGGGTTAGAAAACGGGAAGAGAAACATGGGCGAAGAAAATGGGAAGAAAAGGAAGGGTTGGAAAACGGGAATTAAAATTTGGACGAAGAAAACTGTATAAACAACAAAGGCTAAGAAACCGAGAGGAAATGGCAGCGAATAAAACGGGTATGAAACACAAGAAAATATGTAAGAACTAGAAAAAAGTAAAAAAAAAATAAAAAAATAAAAAAAAATAAAAAGCGTGAAGATGAACTCAGAAGAGAGAAATTATACAATCTAAAATAAAGAAAAGACATTGAAAAGGCTATCAAGAAGCTGTAATCATCACCAATCCAGACATATCACGGCAAGTTACAAAAAGGCATTGAAAACACGAGAACTAAACAGGAAAAACAGAAAGGCGAAAGGCGACTAAAGGGGAAAACGCAGGAAACAGAAGCAACAGCCCGACAACGGGACAACAAACCCATCCTTCTAGCTAACGAATGCGACCTCACGACTACAGCTCCTCTCTGCCCTCCACTCCCCTGCTTCTCTCTTCCCTCTACTCCCCTGCTTCTCTCTGCCCTCCACTCCCCTGCTTCTCTCTTCCCTCTACTCCCCTGCTTCTCTCTTCCCTCTACTCCCCTACTTCTCTCTTCCCTCTACTCCCCTTCACTGCTCTCTCTCTTCCTCTCTACTCTCCACTGCTTCTCTCTTCCCTCTACACCCCTGCACTTCTCTCTTCTCTCTACCCCCCCCCCCCCTCTGCTTCTCTCTCTTCCCTCTACTCCCTACTTCTCTCTTCCCTCTGCTCCCTTTCATTTCTCTTCTTCTCTCTACTCCCCCTGCTTCTCTCTCTTTCTCTCTCTACTCCCCTGCTTCTCTCTCTTCCTCTTCCTCTTACTTCCAGTATGTCTCCCTCTCTCATTCTTGCTTCCTTTTCTCTCCACCTCTTTTTCCCTCTCTCTCTCCTTCCTCTTACTTCCGTAGTATCTCCCTCTCCTTCTGCTTCCTTGTCCTCTCCCTCTGCTTCTTCCTCTTGCACTTCCGTATATCTCCCTCTCCTTCTTGCTTCCTTGTCTCTCTGCCTCTTCTTCCCTCTCTCTCTTATTCTTACTTCCCTCTCCCTTCTTCTCCTCCTCGCTTGCTACCTTGTCTCTCCCTCTTCTTCCTCTCTCTCCCTTTCCTCTTAACCTGCGTCCCTTCTTCACCTTCTTGCTACATTGTC
>NC_091567.1:15455087-15462587 GCF_042767895.1 Penaeus vannamei
GTGTCTGCATGTATGTGAGTGTGTGTGTCTGCATGTATGTGAGTGTGTGTGTCTGCATGTATGTGAGTGTGTGTGTGTGTGCACGTATGTGAGTGTGTGTGTGCTTGCATGTATGTGAGTGTGTGTGTGTCTGCATGTATGTGAGTGTGTGTGCTTGCATGTATGTGAGTGTGTGTGTATCTGCATGTATATGAGTGTGTGTGTGTCTGCATGTATGTGTGTGTGTGTGTGTTCATGTGCATGAAAGAGTGCGTGTATATGCAAGCATGTGTGTCTGCATGTATGTGTGTGTCTATTCGTGTGGACGTAAGAGTGCGTGTGTATGTTAACTTGCATATCTTTACAGACAGATGAATATATGTAGACAAATACATGCACGTATAAATGCATACATATAAAAAAAATGCGCATACTTGAGCATAAAATGAAACGCACGACTCAAGATGTTGCCACCATCTGATCCCTCCTTCAACCGCGAGACCCCTGGATCAAATATCCCTGAAAGTTAAGACTTCATGTTTCCCAAGACCATATTTCCAGCATTTAACATTTCAGAAAAAAAACGTAAATAATGCCCTCTGTAATCATAAAAAGCTCTGCAGTTCGCAGACGACATTCAGTGCAAAATAAGAGGTTGTTAACTTTTTTTCCCTCTCTTGGTCGGAACGAAATACATCTCCGAGACCGTTACAGTTTTCCCGGTTTGAAAGTAACGGCTTTTGCGAATGAGGAAAGTGGCCAGTTAGTGAATTAAACTAAGCGCGTGGAGATTCGTTATATGAAACAGCCGCGTTGTGTTTAGTCGTTAGCTAGAGAGTAAAGGTAAAGTAATTGCACATTATTTGCAGGGTGTTCGAAAAAAGAACGTGGCATTGATCGAAAGACCTTACTTTCTTTTACTATTATCAAAATGTTTCGCTTGTGTTCATTTTTTACCCGTTGTTTCATAGAAAGTTTTGTGTAATATATTTTGTCTCATATGTTTCAACTTTACTAACTTCTTCTAGTTACTTCCTTGTATGACATAAACATTGTTAAATGAACAAATAAATATATATCAACAAAAACAAAAAATGATCATTTGTGCAGTTTCAAGAGAGAGAGAGAGAGAGAGAGAGAGAGAGAGAGAGAGAGAGAGAGAGAGAGAGAGAGAGAGAGAGAGAGAGAGAGAGAGAGCGAGAGAGAGAGAGAGAGAGAATATTCATTTCTGCTGTGTGTGTATGTAACTGAGTAAGTAAGTTTACGCCTCCGTGCGCTTGTGTGGGCGTGCGGGCGTGCGTGCTTATGCATTCAGAATTATAGAAGCTGGATCGATGTGATGCACCGTCATTACTCTTACCATCACTATTATTTTGGACATTGCAATAATCATCACTCAAGCCACTACCAGGTTGCATCACGAAGCCGATGCCAAATGCGCCAATAACACCCAGGTGAAGCGCATCCTGTTCTGTAATGTTCACGACGACTTCGCCTCGGGTTCTGCGCGGGATTCCGATACGGGATCGTTAGGCAGCATTGATTTTTTTTTTTTCTTTTCTAATTCGCTCTTGTCCTAAATGCGATATCATTCATTCATTTTCTCTCTCCCTCTCATTCTCTCTTTCTCTGTCTGTCTGTCTGTCTGTCTCTCTCTCTCTCTCTCTCTCTCTCTCTCTCTCTCTCTCTCTGTCTCTGTCTTTCTCTCTCTCTCTCGCTCTCTCTCTCTCTCTCTCTCTCTCTCTCTCTCTCTCTCTCTCTCTCTCTCTCTCTCTCTCTCTCTCTCTCCTCTCTCTCCCCTCTCTCTCTCTCTCTCTCTCTCTCTCTCTCTCTCTCTCCCTCTTTCTCTCTCTCTCTCTTTCTCTCTCTCTCTCCCTCTCTCTCTCTCTCTCTGTCTCTCTCTCTCTCTCTCTCTCTCTCTCTCTCTCTCTCTCTCTCTCTCTCTCTCTCTCTCTCTCTCTCTCTCTCTCTCTCTCTCTCTCTCTCTCTCTCTCTCTCTCTCTCTATTAATTATAATGATAATGATAATAATAACAATAATAATAATAATAATAATAATAATAATAATAATAATAATAATAATAATAATAATAATAATAATAATAATAACAATAATAATAACAGTAGTAATAGTAATAATGATAATGATAATATTGATAATAATAATAATAATCCTCAGCATCATCCCCATCATCATCGTCATCATCATAGCAACAAAGAGAAAAAAAAACAATAATCCCAATCATCACCCTAAGACAATAACATTAAAGGGAATAACCCGCACCAACCTCGCCCCCCCCCCCTCTCCTCCGAGACAAAAATAGCAACAGCATCCTCAACTTAACCCTGGAACACACACACGAAATAACCCCCGCCGTTTGGTTCCCTCATAACCTCACGTTCTCTTTAATCCCTTGCTCCCTTTTACGCGCCAGCTTATGTAACTCCGCTCTTGGAGTTCTCGAAAAGGGGGGGAGGTGATTGAGGGAAAGGGGAGGGTAGGGGAGGGGGGAGGGGAGAGAAGGGGGGAAAGGGAGGGAAGGGGAGAGAAGGGAGAGGGAGAGAAGGGGGAAAGGTCGAGGGAGGGAGGGAGAGTGGAGGGAGAGAGGGAGAAGGGAGGAGGGGAGAGAGGGGAGAGAGGGGGGGAAAGGGAGGGAAGGGGAGAGAAGAGGGGGAAAGGGGAGGGGAGGGGAGGAGAGAAGGGGAAAGGGGGGGGGGAGAAGGGGGAAGGGGAGGGGAGGGAGAAAAGGGGGAAAGGGGAGGAAGGGAGGAGAGGGGAGAGAAGGAGAGAAGGAAAGAGGGAGAGAAGGAGAAGGGAGAGAGGGAGAGAAGGGGAAAGGAGGAGGGGAGAGAAGGTGGCGGAGAGGGTAGGGGGAGGGAGGGAAAGGGGAGGGGAGGGGAGAGAAGGGGAGGGGAAGGGAGGTCATTCACTTAGTCATCGAGATTCTTATGGTCACATGTCGGTCGTTCTTCTCGCTATCGTTTGTCTCGATCTGTTGGCTTTGTTCTCTCTGTGGTTTATGTGTGTGGGGGGGATGGGGGGTTAGGGGGTGAGGGAAAGGGTTATAGATGGGTTGGGAGATTAAGGGGGGAGGAGGGGGTGGTTAGTTGGCGATGGGGTGAGAAAGATGAATATGGGTGTGGTTGTATGATGATTTTCTTTCTCTTACTCTCTCTCACACAAACACATTCTCTCTCTCTCTCACTCTCTCTCTCTCTCTCTCACACTCTCTCTCTCTCTCTCTCTCTCTCTCTCACTCTCTCACACTCCCTCCCTCTCTCTCTCTCACTCTCTCTCTCTCTCTCTCTCTCTCTCTCTCTCTCTCTCTCTCTCTCTCTCTCTCTTTCTACTTTTGCCTCTATATTTTATCGCTGTATGGTACCCTTTCGATTATTCTGATATATTCACCTGCGTGGCGCTGTTCTATCCTGCTGGCACTGTTCCTGGCACTCTGGCACTGCTTCTATTGTTCTGTCTTTTTCGCTTACCACAGTTCATTCACTGTCTCTAATTATATCCCATTGTCTCTACTACTCAGGCACTGCGTTTACCATTGTCTCCCTCTCACTGATAACGTGAAATTACCACTTGGCTTCAAATTCTCTTCCTGTATCTACAACACTTTTTTTTACATATATAATTCACGTGTTGGCTCTACAACTCTGAGTTTTTTTCTTTACATGCGGCACTGCTTCCCTATTCTGGCACTGCTTCCCTATTCTGGCACCTTTCGTTCTCTCGGGAGGCCCTTTCCTCTCTGATCGAAGGTTAAATCAAGTCGCCTTTTCATTCTCCTGTGACATAATCCTAAGATCGACCCTTAGAAGGTGGGGAGACAGGGGATAGGGGGAAGGGGAAGGAGAGGGGAGAGAGGATTAAGGGGGAACGAGAGGGGTTGAGGGTGAGGGACCTGGAGGGGAGGTACTCTTGGAGGGACGGGGGGAGTGGGGGGGGGGCGTCTGATTTAGGCCTAACGTGTCATTACGTCATAGGCTCTCTTGGGACGTCATCAAATATTTGTCTATTGGTTAGAGATTTTGTTTAGGCTTAAGAAACGAGTTGGCACTCTGATGCTCCCGCGAGGCTGACAGGACCATTCTTCTTTTCAGATCTCCATGCTGTGGGAATTAAGTAGGCTGGAAAATTTGACACAGATTCTTCCTCGGTGCTATTGATTTCCTTGTCCATCACCATCAATAACGTCATTTCCTTTCAAATAAATTTAGTCGACAGATATCCCATGGAAACGTCGGGAAATCAGACAAACCATAAAAAGAATTAATTGCAAACAGAACAAACACGCTTCCAGAATTCCCAAGTCGAAGACAAAAATGAAAATCTAATCTTATGCAAAATTCGACTGATTCGAGCGAGTGATGCCAGATCTGATCGGATTCCAGATAAGCGCCGGGTGTCAGTGGGATTAAGCCATTATTTCTCGATAATTGAAAATTGATTATCATCCGTCACGGAATCAAGGCCTGGAGATGGTGAAACTCTACGGATGACAACCCCAATTTCACTACCGGTCTTTCTACTTCCTTCTCTCTCTTTCTTCTCTCTCTCTCTATCTATCTATCTCTATCTCATTCTCACTCCTTCTCACGCTCTCTGTTTCCTCTCTCTCATTCTCACTATCTCTCTCTATCTCTCTTCTTCATTCTCTCTCTCTCTCTAGCTCACTCGCATCCTCGCTCTTGCTCTCTCTCTCCCTCTTTCACTCACTCACACTCCCTCTCCCTCCTTCCAAATACCATCACAGATACCAATAAGAAAGCAACAATCCCTGTCCTGTGCGCCTTGGTATCACAGGCCACTCGGGAGCGCGGTTGGCACCAGCCACAGAGGCCTGAATGACAACGTCCATCATCACTGGATATTCAAGCCGTTCGACTCCCAATTGTATCTTATCTCCCCTTTGCTTGCTTCCTCCTGCCATCGACTCTCCCTCGCCGTTGCGCCGAAATGTTGCCTCATATCTCTCGGTTACAAGTTTTCATATTTCTGGTTCAAGCGTGTAGGTTTATGTCCACGTATCTGTGTATGTAACTTACGCACACATGCAACCATACATGCAGATACATACATATAAGCAGGCACGCAAACTCATACACGAGACACACGCGCACATACACGAATACGTAAACACGTAAGCACAACCAATTTGCACTAAAGAAGGGTATAACGCGTGATTCCACAAAGACATTTAAAAGGTATCACATAATGGCCTGATACAAAATTTATGATTCCCAGGCGGTTAAAATTTCCCTGGTGGTTAAGGGCTTTCTAAATGAAAGGTAAACGAGTACTGTAATTAGAGGTAAATGGAACACCAGACGGATTAGTCGTAGAGCCAATAATGTTTATTTTCACTGACGGTCTGCAGTCACACGTGAGCTTAGGCAACTACCTGAAAGCATTCCTCGTTGTGTCAAGGCGTCTAGAGTGATATTGAAGACTTGTTCAAGTGGAAATGTAAATAGAACACGGAACTGATACCAACAAAAGCCATCTAGTCAGGGATAGAGAAAACAAACCCCGACCCCTGCCCCTGTACAAGGACACACACACTCACACACACATACACACACACACACACATACATACACACACACAAAGTAATAACAATGTAACGGTTGTTTGAACACAGAGCACCAAATAGTTAAAAGGGTTCACAAAATGCTACCACTAATCGCAAACATGAAAAAGACATTCATGGGTTTAGACGAAGATGTGGCAAAGGAAATTATCACAGCTACTGTAAGTTTACCCTAGAGCACACTGCAGTAATACGGAGTCCACACAAAAGGAAAGACCGATAAACTGGAGCGAACTGTGCCCCAACTTTAAGGGACTCTGCGAAGAAAGAATAAAAAAATGAAAAAAAATCGGTAGAAAAAATAAGAAAACGGAATAAAAACATTATGCGTTACGTTTAACCACAGAAAAACTAAAGCTAGAAAAAAGAATGTTTGATTTTCAATAAAAAAGGAGTTATGTTTTTGAAACATGTATGGATTAACTTTACAATTGTTTTGGAAATGTTTTATGGGATGTGTAAATTTTGAACCAGTTTAATATTGGCGAATCTCTTTTAATATAAGAGACTCCTCTGTAGGTCTGTGTAGACAACCAGACTTGATATAAGGCAGAGAATAACACATACAGTAAAAAAAGTCTTGTGACTAAGAAATTTATTTTTCTAAGTAGAACCATGAAAATGGAACAACCTTCCAGATAATGTGTTTACTAGAAGCGTACATAATTTTGCAGTTATACAACAAACTAAATATAATAGACGAGTACCTTTGCCCTCTGTTTCCCTTACTCGTTAAGAATCACACATATGCGCACACAAACACACACACACACATGCACACGTAAACATACATATATGCACACACACACATATACTATGTGTAAACAAAAATAAACTAACATAGAATCACGTGCACACAACACTCTGCGTTATATAATGGAACAAGAGCTAGCCCATTTGGCCATGTACCGTCGATGAGGTAATTATTCCGCATTATAAAAGGCGGAAGTGCATTATTCCAGCCCATGTGCACGCCCGGGAAAGATGCATGACTCGCATTAATTCTCTCATGCAACACGACGGCTACATTATCGGTAAAAATCCAACAACCAGTCATCATGACGGGTCGTTAAGTCCTCCTTTAACGACCTCATTCGGTACAGATGGCACGGCAGGGTTCGAAATCCGGTTCAACGGTTCTAAGCGAGGAGAGCGATCCGGCGGGGAGTAGAGTGGGGTTAGATTCTCGACGCTGATCGTATAAGAGAAAATGCCATCTGGAATAGCTGTCGCGCCTTCCTGTGAACCTCACCTCTGACGTAAGGTTTTGCAGGTGAATTCGCAGCCTGCAAACTTCCCCCTTTACTAAAGCCACTTCCGTATCTGCGATACTGAAACCTGATCGTTGTTGTAATGTATATCTCTGAAAGTTTTTTTTTCGTAATTCTTAAATTAGCTTTTATGTAATCAGTACGTTTAGTTTGCTGAGGGGTAAGGATTGCATGAAATTGCTAATGATTTTAGGGATTAAGTGAAATTCCTCGATTAGCATATTCTTTGTAATATATATAAGGACTTGGCACAATGGCATCCTCCTCCCCAAGGTCATTCCGAGAGTCAGTCATTCGACCGGATTCTACAGCGATGTTCAGTGATGACCTTCTACCTTGGAGACTCATTCCGGTTTGCACGATGAATCTACGTACGTTCACTGCTTTTAGAACACGTGGAATTCTTTAAAATCCAAAAGTGATTTCTTACGAGGAAATCCGTTGCGTAAAATAATAATAATAATAAAGAAAAAAAACTAGAAAATGTGACTTCCTGTGCTCGAACGTGGAGGGGACGGGATACTTGCCCTGACAAATCATCTCCTCCTTGTTTTCCCCTCGCCATCCCGCTCCTTCCCTCTCTTCCCCGCTCTTTCCCCTCGCTTCGTCGTCTGGTCAGGTGCCCGATTTTTGTGTTGCTGAAATCTGTT
>NC_091567.1:15477587-15485087 GCF_042767895.1 Penaeus vannamei
ACAGTAACGACAACAACAACAGCAACAGAGATAATATTCCCCTCACTATCTCGAGAACGACCAAGGTATGACTGCGGTCCCTGGGTCGTGCACGGGCTTAATAACACAGATCTCGGGCTTCGAAGAGGGGAAGGAATGTAGAAATGGGTCTGAGGAGAGGGGAGGAGAGGAGAGGAGGAAACGGGAGAGGCGAGGGAAGGGAGGAGGGGAGGGGAGAGAGGAAGAGAAGAGGCAAGGGAGGCTGGGAGGGGGAGAGGAGGAGAAGAGGAAAGGGAGGAGGGGAGGGGGGAGAGGAAGGGAAGAGGGGAAAGGGAGGATGGGAGGGGGAGAGGAAGGGAAGAGGAAGGGAGGATGGGAGGGGGAGAGGAAGGGAAGAGGGAAGGGAGAGAGGGAAAGGATAGGGATGGGGAGAGAGGAAGGGGACGGGAAGGCCGGTCGTTGCGTGGCGTTATTGTGGGAACGTGGGGTTGCTGTGGGAATATTCTGCGTGGATTGAATTAAGTGGAGGTGGAGGAGGGGAGGGTGGTGGTGGTGGAGGAGGAGGGGATGGTGGTGGAGGGAGGAGGGGATGGTGGTGATGGTGGGGGTGGTGGTGGTGGTGGAGGAGGAGGGGGTGGTGGTGGTGGAGGAGGGGGTGGTGGTGGTCGAGGAGGGGGTGGTGGTGGTGGAGGAGGGTGGTGGTGGTGGGAGGAGGGGTGGTGGCGGAGGAGGGGGTGGTGGTGGGTGGAGGAGGGGGTGATGGTGGTGGAGGGGGTGGTGGTGGTGGAGGAGTGGGTGGTGGTGGAGGAGGGGGTGGTGGTGGTTGAGGAGGGGGTGGTGGTGGTGGAGGAGGGGGTGGTGGTGGTGGAGGAGGAGGTGGTGGTGGTCGAGGAGGGGTGGTGGTGGTTGAGGAGGGGGTGGTGGTGGTGGGAGGGAGGGGTGGTGGTGGAGGAGGGGGTGGTGGTGGTGGAGGAGGGGTGGTGGTGGTGGAGGAGGGGGTGGTGGTGGTGGAGGAGGGGGTGGTGGTGGAGGGAGGGGGTGGTGGTGGTGGAGGAGGGGTGGTGGTGGTGGAGGGGGTGGTGGAGGAGGGGGTGGTGGTGGAGGAGTGGGTGATAGTGGTGGAGGAGGGGATGGTGGTGGAGGAGGGGTGGTGGTGGTGGAGGAGGGGGTGGTGGTGGTGGAGGAGGGGGTGGTGGTGGTGGAGGAGGGGGTGTGGTGGTGGTGGGGAGGGAGTGGTGGGTGGTGGAGGGAGGGGGTGGTGGTGGAGGAGGGGGTGGTGGTGGTGGAGGGGGAGGTGGTAGTGGAGGAGGGGGTGGTGGTGGTGGAGGAGGGGGTGGTGGTGGAGGAGGGGGTGGTGGTGGGTGGAGGAGGGGGTGGTGGTAGTGGAGGAGGGGGTGGTGGTGGTGGAGGAGGGGGTGGTGGTGGAGGAGGGGGTGGTGGTGGTGGAGGAGGGGGTGGTGGTAGTGGAGGAGGGGGTGGTGGTGGTGGGAGGAGGGGGTGGTGGTGGAGGAGGAGGGGGTGGTGGTGGTGGTGGAGGGGGTGGTGGGTGGTGGAGGAGGGGGTGGTGGTGGTGGAGGAGGGGTGGTGGTAGTGGAGGAGGGGGTGGTGGTGGTGGAGGAGGGGGTGGTGGTGGTGGAGGAGGGGGTGGTGGAGGAGGGGTGGTGGGTGGTGGAGGAGGGGGTGGTGGTGGTGGACGAAGAGCTGAGGGAGGTGATGGTGGTGGTGGGGGAGTAGGGGTGGAGGGAGTTAAGGGAGGAGAGGGCGAGTAGGAGGAGGTGGAAGAGGAGGAACAGGGAATGAGATGGTGGAAAAGGCGTGGGAGAAAGAGGAGGTGGAGGAGGGAGAAAATGAAGAGGAGGTGGGAAGGAATGAAAGAGGTGGAATTTCGTGGCTGGGGAAGAGAGGTAAAGGCAGTTCAAGGAGCGGGAAGAGAAAGGGGAATGGCGGAGGAGGAGGAGTACGAGGAAAAAGAGGAAGTGGAAGAGAATGAAGAGGGAAGAGGTGAAAATGGAAGAGCTGGAGATGGTAAGGAAAAAGAGAGTGAAGGAGTTAAAAGAAATGAGTAAATGAGAGAAGAGGAGAGAGGAAGAGAAGATGGCAGAGGAAAAGGGAGTAGGGGAGAGAAAGTAACAAAAGAAAGATGGAACAAATGAAAGAAATGGATGCAGAGGGAAATGAAGGAGAGAGATAAACACACTCGGTAATATCACATCACACTTAAAACCATGATGATGCTATTAGCAGGATAATAGCAATAAAAATAATTGTAAAGCTGATTAAAATAATAGCGGCAGCAATGGTGAAAATATTAGTATCAGTGATAACCATAATGATGATAATGATCCTGATAATAAAGACAATGATGCCATTGATAATGAATATGAAAAAGAACAATAAGGAAAACTACAATTAGCATCAGTATTACCAATAATACTATAACTGTGCTTGTAAATGTTACGAACACAGCCAATACCAATCTTTATTTTTATCATAATCATTAATGTCAATATTCCTTTAATATCACAATCAACCATCATTGACAACAACAATCCAAATAAAAAAATAAAATAAAAGAATAAAACCAACGGATCCGTTCTTAATGGTCGCCATTTTTGCCTCCCTCCCCCCACCCCGTAGGACCTCCCTGGAACCCCCCACACCCCTCTCTCCCTCGTGGCTGCTACCCCACCCCTTAGGACCCTCCTGGACCCCCCCCCCTTTTCCTCATGACTGCTACCCCACCCCTTAGGACCCCCCTGGAACCCCACCCCTTAGGACCCTCCTGGAACCCGCCCACACACCCCTCTCCCTCGTGGCTGCTACCTCCCCCCCCCGTAGAGCTCATGAAATCGCACGTTTTAATGCCACGTCAGGTTTCTTAACGACCCGGGAGATTTACACGAAGTTTGGGAGGTAGAGAAAAGGAGAAGGAAAGCAAGGAAGAAAAAATATAAAGGATGGAAAGCATGGAGAAGAAGGGATGAAGAAAGCGAAAGAAGATAGTTATGATAATAATAATGATTATAACAATAATATATATAATGATAATGATAATAAAATCAATGATGATAATAGGAATGATGATACCATTAACGATAATGATAATAATAATATTGATAATAATAACATTGGTGATACGGATATACTACTACTATTACTAATGATGATAATAAATATAATGACAATAATAATGATACTAATGATTATAATAATAATAGTAATAATGATGATAATGATAATGATAATAATGATGATAATGACAATGATAATAAAGATGATAGTGATAATAAAGATACTGATAATGATCATGCTAATACTAGTAATGATAATGATAATAATAATAATAATACAGTTAATGATAATAATCATGATAATAATGACAACAATATCAATAATAGCAATAATGATAATGACAATAATAATGATGATAATAACATTGATGATAATAAAAATAATGATAGTGATAATAATGATGATGATAATAATGATAATAACAATATCAATAAAAGTAATAATGATAATAACAATAATAATGATAATAATAACATTGATGATAATGATAATAATGAAAATAAAACAGTAATAATAATGATTATAATGATAATGATAATAACAATGATAATAGTAATAACAATAATGATAGTAATAATTATGATATCACTTAAAGTATCAACAACAATGAGGATAAAAAGAATGATATCAATAACCTTTTAAACAGTAATGGAAGGAAAAACACGATAAGAAATACGGCATCGATGACAAAAATTCAAATAACTGTTGAGAAAACAAATAAACAAGTAGTCAAATGTTTACTTATCCTGAAAAAAAACATGAATAAATAAAACGCTCAAAAACAAGTTACAAAAAAAAACTGAAGGAAACATAGAATTATGGGAAATCCTATCCAAACAAATAACAAAAGACGAAAACATTTGAAAAGGAGTAGCAAAGCCGCCTCGATCATATTCGAACAAAAAACAAAGGATTCGAACACCTTATAAATATCCGCCAGCGCCGTAAACACTCGAGTAAAACCCTGAAAACCTATTTTTGGATCCGGATCACAACCAAAATTCAATGGAATCTAAGTCGGTCAAAGACATAACTCTATAAAATAATAATGATACTAATGATAATAATAATGATAGTAATAATAAAATGATGATAATAACAATAATAATATGTCCATAAGTAAAAGTAATTTCATAAACAAACGAACAAACAAATTAACTTACCAACCAACGCGGTCAGAAACCTATTATCTCCTTGGCGGGGATAATAGAAGTGATTATGATAATGATAATAATGACTAGCGTCGTTATCATTATCATCATCATCACTATTGTTGTTAGAGTTATCTTTATTATCATTGTTATTATTATTATTATTATTATTATTATTATTATTATTATTATTATTATTATTATCATTACTATTATGATTATCATTATTGTTATTGTTGCTAATATCATCATCATCATTATCATTATTATCATCATTATCATCATAATCATCATTATCACTATCATTATCATTATCAATACAAAATAATAAAAGAAAGGATGATAATAGCAACAATAACAACAACGATAGTACCTCAATTACAGAATAAATAACACCATTGATAACTGAAAGCCGGCCGCAGGAAGAACAGCAATAACAGCGCCAATGACAGTAACGGGAGGAACAGCGTTATCCTGGGCATCAGCGCCATGACAGGACCGGCGCTGAGGGAGTTTCGGCCACAATGCTATTGATCCTCGCGAGTCCTGCTCCGGTTCCTCTTTTACTCTTAATTCTTCTTCTTCTTTTTGTTTTTCTTGTTTTGTTTTTTTGTTCTTGTTATTTTTTGTTGTTCTTCTCTTCTTTTTTTCTTATTCTTGTTTTTGTTTTTGCTCTTTTTTGTTTTTTGTTCTTCTCTTCTTTTTTCTTATTCTTGTTTTATTCTTCTTCTTGTTCTTTCTTCTTGTTTTTGTTCTTTTTTCTTCTCTCTTCCTCTTCTTCTCTGGTTATGTTTCGTGATGTTGTTTTGGCTTGTAGTTTTGTTTGTGAGTTTTTACTTTATTTACGTTTTTTTCTGTTCGTTTTTTATTGATGTATTTATTTTTTGTTTTGTTTTCTTCATATTTTCGTTTTTATATGTTACACGTGACCTAGTTTCATTTTCTTTTCGGTTTTTCTCTCTCTCTTTCCCGTTCTAATTGTTGTCGTTTTCTGTTATTTGTAATCTTAATGTTCCTCTACTTTTTATTTTGTGGTCGCTCTCCCTTATCTTCTTCCCATGTTTAGTTTTTCCCATTTTTTCTTTTAATTTCTCTCATTCTTCTGCATTCCGCCCCTCCCTCTTCACTTTCCCACCTTATCCCCTCTCTTTCTTTTCCTCTTCAGTTTTCCCCCATTTTTCCCTTTAATTTTCCTCTTATTCTTCCTCATGCCTTTATTTATTGGTTCCATTTTCCTTCCCACTTTGTCATTTCTGCTTCCCCTTTTCCCACTCCTTTATGGCTCGGGTTCATCGGCGACAGATTTCCAAGAAAGGGAAGACACGAGTTTCTTTAAGGAGAGACAAATGTTTCTGGGAATTTAGGAACGCCAATCTTTTAGAAAATAAGTTGAAAGGAGATACGAGCGGACCTTTCTGACAGTTTACAATTAGCAATATGTATATGAATGTGTGTATATATATATATGTATATATATATATATATATATATATATATATATATATATATATATATATATATATATATGTGTGTGTGTGTGTGTGTGTGTGTGTGTGTGTGTGTGTGTGTGTGTGTGTGTGTGTGTGTGTGTGTGTGTGTGTGTGTGTGTGTGTGTGTATACATATATATGTATGTATGTATATATTTATGTATGTATGTATGTATTATATGTATGTATGTATGTATGTATTATATGTATGCATGTATATATGTATTTATGTATGTATGTGTGCATGCATGTATGTATTTATATGGGTAGATAAATATATAAGCTTAGCTGCCGATTCTTATAATATGTCTCATCTCCTTTCATCTTATTTGGAAAGGTAATTGGTACACCTAGTTTCTAAGAATCATATATCCTGTATTTCGGTTAAGATGAAAGGAGTTCTGATATTGAGGCAGAATGAAAGGTTGACAAAAACGAGATTGAAATGGAGTCTCAGAATTTAGCTTCACTAATATTTTTTTCTATTAAAATGGAGCCAAAAATAAATTATCGTTCGGATTTAACATCTCTAATAAATAAATGAATAAACAAATTTACAAATAGACAAACAAAAACACAAGAGTGAATGACGGAAATGCGAAAAAAGAGTGAATTAAAGAAGTGGATAGTATAAACACGAATAAAGAAAAATTGATAAAGAAAAAGATCCATAAAACATTTTTAAAAAATTAACAAAGGACGGGATAAAGAGAGAGAGGTAATGAAGGTAGGGATAAAGATAAATGTATAACTCATGGGAAAGGAGAATGTAGATAATTCAATAATTCATACAGCATAAAGGGTGCATATTCAAGGGAATGATAATTAGTTACAATTGGAACAAAGGAGAGGGGGAGATGCCTGGCAAAAGGAAGAGAGAAAGAGATGTAGGAGAGAGAGAATAGGAAAGAGCAAATAGATATGAAAGCAAGAAGAGATGAACGTGCATGTCATATCTTAAGGGAATGACTTGCATGAATATATAATCAGGGGATGTCAAACCTAACGTAAAATATGGCATTGCTCTTATACTTACATCCACCTCCGGGCAAAGGCATATGCAAATATGGATAATTTACAAAGACGCCCGTGGATAGGTACAGCTGCACAGGGAATTGCCTTTAGGAGGGGCGTCGAAACGTTAAGTAACGAACAGAAATTCATGTTACGGAATGGCTGGTATTTTGAATTTGTCTCCTTCTTATTCCGGTCTCGAATAGTTGTTCCGGACTGGTAATAATGATTCACTGCGAGATAGTGATTTTATTTCCGTAAGGGATGGAATGTCTTGAAATGCTCTGACGGGCCACACATACCCAGAAGTAGTTTGAAAATCAGGGAGATCAAGTTCCGTTGCGTTAACATCTATGTTTCAAAAAGTGTCGCCGCTTTTGTCAGAATGTTTAACATGATTTCTCAATGATATTTTTCTGTGTAGACGTAAATGAACTAGATTACCAGAACACACAAAGATACATTATAAACATACGTATCCTTCCCCCCATCCACCAACCCCCCCCACACACACACACATAAATCAACTACCATTCCTTCCTACTAGAAGCACATTTTTGTCTTTCTCATTAAAGACTCGTTTTCAAAAAATCTATATTTCTGCCCCAGCCACTTCGCAGAATACTCGAGACTAATATATCGACGCGCCAACAATTCCCTTTCGAAAATTCGCGACATCAAACAGCTCAATCTAATCCCCGGTAATTGATTGGCACTGAAATAGATCAACAGGCACTTGCAATGCACCTTCGCATCATAAGGGCGTAAACAACATTGAGACCAAATACACTATGC
>NC_091567.1:15534052-15536552 GCF_042767895.1 Penaeus vannamei
TCTCTTCTCTCTTTTTCTTTCTTCTCGTTTCTCTCCTCGTTATCTCTCGTTATCTCTCTCTCTCTCTCTCTCTCTCTCTCTCTCTCTCTCTCTCTCTCTCTCTCTCTCTCTCTCTCTCTCTCTCTCTCTCTCTCTCTCCCTTTCTCTCTCTCTCTCTCTCTCTCTCTCTCTCACCTATTCTTCACCCAATATGGCTTTATTCAGAGACTAATTCTCTCGGTCACTCACTCATCTTTCCTTCCCTCTCATTCACTTCTTTTTGACACGACCGCGCGTCACCCTCCCTCTTCCAGCTGTCACTCATTCCCTTTCCTCTATCTTCTCTCATTCTAATCTTCCTTTCATATCCCTCATTATCTCAGAATCTTTTGCCTTCTTCCTCCCTCTTTTCTTTATTTTGCTCCGCTTTTCTCATCGATTTTTTCTTCTCTCTCAAAGCCGTCATCCATTATCCCTCTTTCCTCCTTATTCTCCCCCACTTTCCTCCACCGTTGCCTCATTTCCCTCATCCTTTGCCATACTCATTTTTTGCCTCACCTTTAACCCCTAGCGCTGGCTTCATCTATCACTTCCTATCAGTAATTCATCTCCAGGGTCATCAGTCATCGGTGTCTTATCTCATCCGGAATAGACAGAGACGATTCTTGCCGTTCTTTGGTTATTCTCTTCTTTATTCTCCTATGTGTTTCCTTTTAGTTTTTGCCTTTCTACCTTCTCCACTTTCAACTTTTTTTTTTTTTTTTCCTTGCTGAATTTTGTTCTATTTTTAAAATTTTCTTTCATTTTTGTCTATTTATTATTTGCTATCATTATTTTCTTCATTTTCTTATATTTTTCTCTCTTCTTTTTCATATATGTTCAGCTGTTTTCATTATATTTTTCTCCTCTGTTATCTATGTCATTTTGATTTTTATCCGGCTTGGTTGCTCGGATTATTCTCCTATCTGTGTTATTGTTTGTTGATGTCCATGTTTTTTTACTTCTTTGTTCATATTTTTCTTTCTGTAATTTAAGATATTTTTGTTGTCTTCAATTTTTCTCTTTTTTCTTTTTTTCTTAATCCCTATTTTCTATTTTGTTTTTCATTTTCCTTTGGTCTCTTTGTTTGTTTGTTTGTTTTTCATTTTTTCTATCCTTTTCTCGTTTACTTTTGCCTGTGCTCTTCTCTGCACATTATAAAAAAGTATCATTAGAACCTTCAGAAAATAATGATGCTACGAATTTCAGTGACCTTCGTCTGCATCACATTTCGCCCCCGCCAGTTAACTTGTCACTTTTCAGCCGTAGAAACCTACCTAGACAAACACGTGAGTCCCCCCTCCATAGTTCATTTTCTTTAATGACATTCCAGCTACCTCTTGTCTCGCGAGATTGTGTGTGTTTTAGAAGTTTATTTAAAGATTTCTAGATTAAATGATTGTGCGATATTGGTGTTTGTGTTGTATTATGATTCGAAAATCATTGGTTGTTAATTAATCTTTTTTTCATTTTACGGGATACCAATTTCGTATATCCTGAAGTTGAGCTCAAGCTATCCAATATCAGGGAATAAGTTTTTGAAATTCATAGATCTTCGCGCTCATAATGATCTGATTTCAGCGTTATCTTAATTGCCTTTATGATAATTGGTATGCATGAGTCTTCCGGTTATCGGAGTGGAAGCGTAGCCATTTTGAAAGACAGAAAACTTGTTCTTAATGCATGTGAATTTCATGGATTTCCTTCCTTCCTCCTCCTCTCCTTCCTATTCTCCCCTTTCTCTCCTTTCTCTCCTTTCATTCATCATCTTTTCCTCTTGCTTCTTTCTTTCTTCGTCCTTTACTCCCTCTCTACCTGTTCTTCAATTTCTCCCTCGTGATGGTGATATTAAAAGATAATGATGGTAACGGTAATAAAGATAAGAATGATAACAACAACAAAACAACAATAGAAATGATAATAATAATAGTAATGATAATAACAATAAAAATAATAATGATAATAATAATGATAATAATAATAATTATTATTATTATTATAATACTGATGATTAATAAGGTCCCTTTGCTTTTCATTATCTTTCATTTTTTTCTTTAATTTTTTCCTTTTTTTCCTTTTTAGGTGGGGGGGGAGGCCCCTGGGTGGGTGGCCGGGTGGATGTCTGCTATTGGCTTTTCGAGGATAAAAAAAAGGATGGGTTTTGGTTATATGTCACGCCATTACTTGATTTTTTCCTCATTCTTTGTTGTTGTTGTTGTTGTTGTTGTTTTTTTGGGGGAGGCGGGCTCTTACAATGTCACAATTTAATCTCTATCTCTCTCTCTCTCTCTCTGTCTCTCTTTCTCTCTCTCTCTCTCTCTCTCTCTCTCTCTCTCTCTCTCACTCACTCACTCACTCACTCACTCACTCACTCTCTCTCTCTCTCTCTATCTATCTATCTATCTATCTATCTATCTATCTATCTCTTCTTCTTCTTCTTCTCTTCCTCTCTCTTTTCCATTCTCCCATTTTCTTTCTCAAG
>NC_091567.1:15561552-15564052 GCF_042767895.1 Penaeus vannamei
AAAGATGCAAGCTCAATATACGTACATACAAGATACGCACAGATATATACGTACATACAAAATGCACACACAAACTTACGTACATTCAAAATACACACATATACATACACAGATGGTGAACACATATAAACGCACATAAAAAATACACACACACAAAATATGCACACATACACAGGAACACATGACGGCATACACCTGGCCGCTTGCACGCAGGATTTCGACATGCTAGATCAAGCAAGTGAAGTGCGGCAGAGAAACACGAACTTTAATACCCAATATTCCTCCAGCTACGTGGATTTCGGGATCAGGGGGAGGGGAGGGGGATGGGGGTTAGGGGAAGGGGTCGAGCTGAGTTGGGGTCGAGGGGGGGAGAGAAGAAGGGAGAAGTTGGAAGCCGGAAGTTCAAAGAGAGAGAGAGAGATAATGGAAGTGTAAAGGGGATGATGAAAGATGGGCCTCGGTATGTATATGTAAATATATATATATATATATATATATATATATATATATATATATATATATATATATATATATGTATATATATATATATATATATATATATATATGTATGTATGTATGTATGTATGTATATATATATATATATGTATATTTAAATATATATATATATATATATATATATATAGATATATGTATACATATATATATATATGTATATACATAGATATATATATATGTATATATATGTATATAGATGTATATAGATGTATATATGTATATTTATATATATGTATATTTATATATATATGTATATTTATATATATATTTATATTTATATATATATGTATATATGTATGTATATATGAATATATATATGTATATATGTATATATATGTATATATGTATGTGTGTGTCCTTGAAAGGGCTCTCTCTCTGTTTCTCTCTCTCAGTCTCTCTCACACTCTCTCTCACTCTCTCTCTCTCTCTCTCCCTCTCTCTCTCTCTCTCTCTCTCTCTCTCTCTCTCTCTCTCTCTCTCTCTCTCTCTCTCTCTCTCTCTCTCTCTCTCTCTCTCTCTATCTGTTCTGTCTGTCTATCTATCTACCTCCCTCTCTCTCTCTCTCTTCTCTCTCTCTCTCTCTATTTATCTATTTCTCTCCTCCCTTCTCTCCCTATCTCTCTCTCTCTCTTTTTCTCTCTCTCTATTCCTTATCTATCTGTATATCTGTCTATCTATCTATATATATATCTATCTATCTCTATCTTTATTTATATATATATATATATATCTATCTATGCATCTCCCTATCTATCTCCCCCCTTATTTATCTATTTATCTCCTCCCTTCTCTCCCTATCTATCTATCTATCTATCTATCTATCTCTATCTTTATCTATCTGTATCTCTGTCTATCTATCTATGTATCTATCTATCTATCTCTATCTTTATTTATCTGTATCTCTATCTATCTATCTATGTATCTATCTATCTCCCCCCCCTTCTTTATCTCTCTCTCTCTCTCTCTCTCTCTCTCTCTCTCTCTCTCTCTCTATCTATCTATCTATCTATCTATCTATCTATCTATCTATCTATCTTTCTATCTATCTATCTATCTATCTCACCCCACCCCTTATCTCTCTCTCTCTCTCCTCTCCCCACCCCCTTTCTCTCTCTCTCTCTCTCTCTCTCTCTCTCTCTCTCTCTCTCTCTCTCTCTCTCTCTCTCTCTCTCTCTCTCCCTCCCTCCACCTGGATTCCCCCCGCGTCCCAAAAATTGACAAACTTTTCTTTTCGAGTCCGGGCGCCTGATGGGGCCTCGCAGCGCCTGGCTCTCTCGCAGGCATTTGGCTTCCATTTCTCGTTCTTCTTCAGTTTCTCGTTTTTTTCTTCTTTTCTTTCTTTCTTTTCTTTTTATTTCGATATTTGTTTGTTGTGTTTTTATGTTTTTGTTTATTATTTTCTTGGTTTTATTACTTTTCTTCCTTTTTTCACTTCGTTGGCGACTGTTTCAAGGATTGTTAGTGTCTGTCTTTATTACGGTTGTTAGTAGCGCCATCGTTAAAATTGTGGTTATCATATCATCGTTATTCTTATCATTATCCTTGTTATATGTCTTATCTCTCCCCTTCCCGAATCTTTATTTTCATTACCATTGTTGTTATTATAGCTATTGTTTTTTATTACATATATCGCTACCGTTACTATTGCGTTAGCATAGCTCATCGTCATTCTTATCACCATCCTTGTTATCAGTGTTCTCTCTCCCCATCCTGAATCTTCATTTTCATTATCGTCATTGTTATCATATTATCATTAGGATCAATCAAGATAATCGTTGCTTTTGTCATTATCATTATGATTATCATTATGTTATCATCATTATCATTATCGTTGCATGATTATCTTGATAGAGAAAAAAAGAGAGAGAGGGAGAGGGGGAAAGAGAAACAATGAATAGATGAAGGAATCATTGAATTACAGCTTTCAGAATTATATATATATATTTTCCTCTTTCGTCTATGTCATAATTTACTTCTGAAAAGC
>NC_091567.1:15571552-15579052 GCF_042767895.1 Penaeus vannamei
GAGAGAGAGAGAGAAGGTGGAGGGAAGCGGGCAAGGAGGGTGGGAGGAATGAAGGAATGAAGAGACGGAGAGAGAAAAATGGAAATAACGAGAGAGAGAGAAAGAGCAAGGGAGGGAGGAATGAAGGAAGTGAGGGAGTGAAAAAAATGGAAAGAGAGAGAGGGGAAGGGAGGAAAGAAGGGAGATAGAGAAACAGCTAATCTGGCAGAGAGAGAAAGAGAGAGACAGATAAACAGAGGCACAGAGAGAGAGAAAAAAAATGATCGACGCGAAAATAACGACTTTGGTTGGAGTAAAATTTGTGAAAGTCTCCTGCGATTGCAGTTTATTGGCGGGAAATTCCATGAATCTTTTCCTGATTTCATCCTTTCTGAAGGCGCAAATTTTCCTCGGTCGGCGATGGCCAATAAGGGTGTTTATTAACGTTATAATCTTTGATTTAAAGGGATAAAGTAATTTCATAGGATGGCGCAAATATCTCTTTGTCTCCTTCACTCAATCCCTAATTTCTCAAAGTATGTAATTGAATAAATAAAGAAGTACACGAACAGATAAATACATTTACAAATAGATGAATAGACAGATTGATCGATAAATAAATGAATAAAGAAATAAAGAAGGAAATACGTTTAAAAAAACATTGGAATTAGACATATGAAAACCCTTTGAAGTGTGAGGAAAAAAGGGGAAAAAATGTATGCAAAATCTAATCAAGGTTATTTCTCTGTCTGGCAATACTGATTGTGGTTTTCCATGATTGGATGACGTGGAAAACAATTAGCGTTGTTTTGCGCTTTTGTTGTGTGTCATTCGCGAGGTGTGCGTGCGTGCGCGCGCGTGTGTGTGTGTGTTTGTATGTGTGTGGTGTGTGTGTGTGTGTATGTGTGTGTCTGAGTGTGTGCGTGTGTGTTAGAGTGAGAGGGAATGAGGGAGCGGGAGGGAGAGGGAGAGACAGAGAGAGACAGACAGACAGAGACAGAGACAGACAGACAGAGACAGACAGAGACAGAGACAGAGAGACAGAGAGAGAGAGAGAGACAGAGACAGAGAGAGAGAGAGAGAGAGAAAGATACGGACAAACAGATAGAGAGATAGACAGAGAGAAAAGAGAGAAAGAAAAAAAAGAGAGAAAAACAGAGAGAGCGAGAGAGAGAGACAGATAGACAGAAGAGAGAGAGAGAGAGAGAGAGAGAGAGAGAAATATACAGAAGAGAGAGAGAGAGAGATAAACAGACAGAGAGAAGAGAGAGACCTGCAGACAGACAGATAGACAGACAGAGGAAAGAGAGAGAAGAAGAAGAGAGACCATATACATCAAGAATACCCCCATGCGGGAAAAAAAAACATCCGTCCATTTTTATCATCCGCTTGCACTCTACGCACGACAAGCCTGACAGCCCAACGCGACATGACGGCAATGCAAGCACGCACGAACGCACACACGCACTGTCCCTCTCCCCTCCCCCCTCCCCCTCCCATCCCCTCCCTCAACTCAGCCTCCTCATAATCGATGGTGGCCGAAGGTCGTGGCAAGAGCGGCCACGAGGCTATGAGGAGGAGTGGGAAGGAAGGAGGAAGAAGGGGATGAGGAGGAGGAAGAAGAAAAAGATGAGGAGGAGGAGGAAGGAGGAAAAAGAAATGGAGGAGGAAGGAGGAAAAAGAAGTGGAGGAGGAGGAGAAGGAAGAAGAGGAGGCGGAAGTGGTGGAGGTAGGAGAAGGAGGAAGAGGAGGAAGGAAGCGAGAAGATGCGGATGGAAGGAAAAGAAAGAGGAGAGAGGGGAAAGAAGTAACGGGGGTAAGTTAGAGGAAGAAGGAAAATAAGAAGAGATAAAGTGGGAAGAAGAATATCATGTTGAGGAGGAAGAAGATAAGGAAAGGAAATCGAGAGGAAGATGAAAGATCAGACAGAGATGAAGGAGAAGTGGATGAGGGGAAGGATGAATGGGCAGAAGAGGAAGAGGAAGGAAGCGGAAGAAAATTTGGAAGAGATACCGAAGAATTAGGAAGAAAAGAGAAGCAAAAATCAGGAAAAAAAGGAAATAGTGAAAAAAAGAATAAACAAGAAGAGCAGAATTAGGAATTGAAAGATTATCTAGAAGACGAGAAAGAAGAAGGGAATAGGAGACAAAAGCGAAGAAAGAAAACTTCATGGCAAGGGAAGGAAGCGGTCAAAGTTATTTTAGAAACGGAACCAATGACATATTCACTTGGCCCTATGATGAAAATTGCACGAATGGGGAGTCATCAGTCAACTGCTGTAAAACATATAACTTAAAACACCTTGAAAGCGGATGATTAGATTGGAGGGAGGTAAGCATTGGTAAGATTAAGTGATAACGAGTGAGAACAATACGTGTGCAAATGTGTACATATGTGGACAAATATACACGTAATTTGTATGAAGAGAGAGAGTGGGGTAGCGGGTATGGAGAGAGGAGGGAAATAGATAGAGAAAGAGAGAGAGAGAGATACCGATTGCTTGACAGAAAGACAGACTGACAGAAAGAAGACAGACAGACAGAGAGAGAATGATATGAATATAAATATACACATACCCTTCCTCAATTAGGCAAAGGAATCCCATCCCACAAGCAGACAAGATCAGCTGAACTTCTTCCCCTAAATAACTCGACAGTCAATCGCTTATGCCCCGCCAAGGTTCTTTGATCCCACGTGACCCAAAAGAAAATTAAATATATAAATCGAACATCATTACCTATTTATCACTATTGGCCATAATATATGACGGCAAGCCACGATAAGCTGATCAATGCACACACACTTGCTCATACATATCTACGCACATGTACACATTATCATACACACATGCATACTCTGAATTAAAATTAACTTCACATTCCTGACGTTTATTGCAATTTATTGTTTTATTTCATTCCTCTCTTTTTTGGACAGACATTTAAGCGTCTCGGAATCCACACAAGTTAAAAACGCAAACTGAATATAACTGCATTTGCATACAAGGGCAAAATAATGGGTGAGAGAGAAAAAGAGGGAGGGAGGGAGGAGAAGGAAGAGAGAAAGAGAGAGAGAAAGGGGAGGGGAGAGAGAGGGGAAGAGTGAGGGAGAGAGAGAGAGAGAGAGAGAGAGAGAGAGAGAGAGAGAGAGAGAGAGAGAGAGAGAGAGAGAGAGAGAGAGAGAGAGAGAGAGAGAGAGAGAGAGAGAGAGAGAGAAAGAGAGAGAGAGAGAGAGAGAGAGAGAACACATACAGATAGATAGATAGACTGACAGACAGAGACAGGGTAAGAAAAGAGAGAAAGAGAGTGGGAGGAAAGGAGTAGTAAGGTGTGGAAGGATAGAAACACAGAGAGAAAGAGAGAGTGGGATATACAACAAAAAGATATAGATAAGAAGATAGAGCGAGGGAGAGAGACAGGCAGACAACCAAACCAACAGACAAGACAAACATAGAAAGATGACAGACAAACAGACGAATCGAGAAAGCCACAAATACACACAGACCCGCAGACAAAACGAGAAACTGGAAGATCTCTCTGTCTCCGCCGCAGCAAAGACCAGGAGACAGAGAGAGAGAGACCAGACAGACACAAATAGATATGCGGCTGCACAGCTTGGTTCAGAACAATGGCCTTATCACACTACAGCTGGCAGTCTGAAGTGGCACGAGTCACGGGCACTAGAGTGGCACTCTGGTGTTGTAGCCGCGGTCAGGAGCTGCGGGTTAGGGCCCCTCGCAACAAGGCACTGTCGGGCTGCCTTTGGTAACGGCATGATCACCCACACAAGGCACTCTGAATTGGCACTGGCACTAATTGATCATTAACGAGAGAGATTAGCGTTAAGAACCTTGTCAGGGACGCTCTCCATTATGCGATCGGTAATAGAGGCGCGCACATACTCATACGCACAGGGGCATATATATAAACATGCACATGGACACACGCGCATAAAGAGATACACATACAAACAGTCAAACATACATACAGAGAGAGGTTGAAGATATTACTGTTGTTAAGATAAAAATGGCAACGATGATTGTTAACGATTGATTTGCTGTAAGTATCGATATTATTATCAGTAATATTATCCTTATCCTGATGTGGAAGAAAAGGGTAATGTTAGCAATAATAAAGACAATGGCAATAGAGATAAGAAAAAACCTATCAAATTCATAAATGAATATTGATAATGATAATAATGGTCCTGACATTGATAATAACAACAAAAATGATAATGATTTTAACAGTAGTCATAGTATTAACAATGATAATAGTAGATACTACTACTAATGATAAAAACATAGTGATAATGATAATGATAATAATAATGAAAACAATAATGATAGTAATCATAGCAGTAATAATGATAATGATAATAGTAATGATGAAAATAATGATAATAGTTATGATAGAATTAACAGTGATAACAATAATAATGATGATAATGATAATAACAATAAAATAACCGTAATGATGATAATAACAATAATTATGATGATAATAATGATAATGATAATAATGACATTGATAATGATGATAACAATAATGATAATGATTATGATAGTAATAACACTAACAACACTAACAATAATGATGATAATGATAACAGAAAAAATAGATAATAATGATAATAATCAAATTAATTATAATAATGATGATATAAAAAATTATAATGATGATAATAATAGCAATAATGATAATAATGCTAATTATACTAATAATGCTAATAATAATAATGATGATAATGATAATGACAGTAATAATAGTAATAACAATAATATTGAGAGTAATAATGATAGCAAAAGTAATAGTCTTAATAATGTTAATGGTGGTCATTAATATAGTAATGATTATGATAATATCAACAATAATATTAGCAATAATAATGAATAATGATATTAAAGATCATGATAATAAATAATAATGATAATAATGAAAGTAATAATGATAATGATAATAATGAAAGTAATAATGATAATGATAATAATGAAAGTAATAATGATAATGATAATAATGAAAGTAATAATGATAATGATAATAATAATAATAATGATAAAGATAGTAATAATGATAATAATGAAAGTAATAATAATAATGATAATAATGATATTAATAATGATAATGATAATAATAATGATAATGATAAAAATAGTAATAATAATAATAATGATAATAAAAAATAATAATAATGATAAGAATAAGAATAAGAATAAGAATAATGATAATAATAATAATGATAATGATAATAATAATTATTATAAAAGTTATGATAATTACAATAGTACTGATAATAATAACAATAATGGTAGTAATATTGATGAAGATGGTAATGATATCAAAAGCAATAATAACAATACTGATAACAAAAAACAGTGATCATGTCAATAATGAAAATGAGGATAATGATGATAATCATAATCATAATGAAAATTATAATAATAACAACGATGATAATAATGAAAATAACAACAATGATAATAATGATAATTATGATAATGATAATGATAATAATGATAATAGTAATAATGATACTAATATCGATAATAATAATAATGATAATAATAATATTAATAATAATAATAATAATAATAATAATAATAATAATAATAATGATAATAATAATGATAATAATAACAATAATAATAATAATAATAGTAATAATGATAATAATAATAATAATAATGATAATAATAATAATAATAATAATAACAATAATAACAATAACAATAATAATAATGATAATAATAATGAATTTAATGATGATGATGATGATGATGATGATGATGATAATGGTGATAATAGTAATGATAATGATAGTAAGGATGATAATAATAAGAACAATTATGATATCAATAACAATAACAATAACAGTAATGATAATAAGCAGAATAACAATAACAGTAATGATAATAAGCAGAATAACAATGACAATAATAACAATCTGAATGGCAATGATAATATGAGTGATAATGATAACAATGGTCATAGTGATATTATCATTGTTATTGGTATTACCAGTGTTATTATCATCATTTCTTTTTTGTCATTGCCAATATCACTAATATCATTATTAGTTTTAGTACTAATAATAGTAGTTGTAGCATTATCATTATTAATAATATTATCAATAATCATTATAATCATTATCAATAATCATCATTATCATCATCACTATCATTATCATTATCATTGTTATTATTATCATCATTATCATCATCACTATCATTATCATTATTTTTGTTATTATTATCATGATTATCATTATCATCATTATCATTATCATCATTATCATTATCATCATTATCATATTTTTAGAATTATCATCGTTATCATCATTATTTCAATTATCTATATCATATTTATAATGGTCATAAAATTACTCATAATAATCTCATGATTAATCATAATGAAAATGTTGAACAAGTTCATTGATTGAATTGATTACTTGTTTGTTTGTTTTTTGCTTGTTTGTTTGTATGTTTTGTTTGTTTGTTTGTTTGTGTGTGCTTGCTTGTTTCCTTGTTTTTACTTGCCTTTTTGTATTTGTTTGTTTGTTTGTTTGTGTGTGCTTGCTTGTTTCCTTGTTCTTACTTGCCTTTTTGTGTGATTTGTTTGTTTTATTTGTTTGTGTGTTAGCTTGTTTCTTTGTCTGTTTTTTTTTTTTTGCTTGCTTGTTTGTATGCTTGTGTGTGCTTGCTTGTTTTTCTGTTTTTTGTTTGCTTGCTTGCTTGTATGTTGTGTTTCACGCTGTTTGTTTTGTAATTTTAGTTTGTTTGGCCTTGCTTGTCTGTTTCTTTGGGTTTTTGTTTGCTTGTTTGTGTTGTGCATGTTGCTTTTGTTTGTTTTATTTGTTTGTGTGTGGCCTTGTTTGTTTTTCTGTCATGCTTTTGCTTGTCTTGCTTGTCTTGTCAATATGTTATTTTGTTTGTTTGTTTTATATGTTTATATGTGCTTTTGCTTTTTCTTTGTCTGTTTTGTTTGTTTGTCTGTGTGTGCTTGCTTGTTTCCTTGTTTTTACTTGCCTTTTTGTATTAGTTTGTTTTATTTGTTTGTGTGTTAGCTTGTTTCTTTGTCTGTTTTTTTTTTTTTTTGCTTGCTTGCTTGTATGCTTGTGTGTGCTTGCTTGTTTTTCTGTGTATTTGTTTGCTTGCTTGTATGTTGCTTTGTTTGTTTTATTTGTTTGTGTGGCCTTGCTTGTTTTTCTGTCTGTTTTTGCTTGCTTGCTTGTTTGTATGTTGTTTTGTTTGTTTGTTTTATATGTTTGTGTGTGCTTGCTTTTTCTTTGTCTGTTTTGTTTGTTTGTCTGTGTGTGCTTGCTTGTTTCTTTGCCTGTTTTATTTGTTTGTTTTATTTGTTTGCGTGTGTTTGCTTGTTTGTTTGTTTTATCATTCTTGTTTGCTTGTTTTGTTTGTTTATTTGCTTGCCTGATTGTTTACTTTGTTTGCTTGTTTGTTTGTCTGCATACTTGTCTCTTTGTCTTCTGTGTTTAGTTGTTTATTTATGCTTTCCCGGAGGAAGTTGC
>NC_091567.1:15589052-15595074 GCF_042767895.1 Penaeus vannamei
AAAAAATGCGTATATTGTACAAAATTAGAACGAGGAAAGATTCGAACAAGAAAAAGTCTCATGTCGGAAAAATAATATTCGCTGAGTCACCGACCTCCGTGACCTATATTGCGAAGGCAGGCGGGTCCTGTTGCTTCTTGTGACCCGACATGACCCGGATGTCGCTCGGTTTTCCCGCCGTTTTCGGGAGAATCGTGGGGTACGTAGCTTTTTTTTCTCTTTTTTCGTATTTGTGTTAATGTACCTTACATGTATGTGTCTATTTGTGTGTGCGTTATCATTATGATAATTATGATCTTAGTGATATTACTACCATCATTATTATGGCGATGAATTATGATAAAGATAATAATAACATTTTGATAATAATAATAATATCATCAATACCAGAAATGATAACAATGGTAATCATAGTAATTTTAATAATAACAATAATGGCAGACATGATGATGATGAAGATAAATAACTAACACTAAATCCCTCATGCACCAGAAGAGACATGTTTCAGTAATTGTTTCTTGTCAGGAAATGAAAAGAAAATACATTACGAATGCAATGCCAAAAAGAATCGTCTCAGGCAAGAATACATTGCAGGATACTGTTGTTACACATTTATTGCTCAAATAATAGGCTACGAGTTGAAAAATCTTTCAATTTGATGTATGACAATTATTAACGAGTAAGTGAGCTTATCAAACACTTCACCACAGTTCGACTTCGCAAGAAAATTAAAAGAAAACATTTGCTTTTGTTCTTGTTTCGTAAGGAAGTTCTAATATCTTACAGACAAGATTATTGGTTTAGTGACAGATACGATCGTACTAACTTTGTCTGACACCACCGAGAGTTCTATGTGTTTTATTTAAACGTATCCTTGCATTGATATGTTTTCTGGCAAGATACTGTGTTATTCATTTGATGTTCATTCGTTAAACAAGCATTTTCACATATGGATTAAAAATATAAATATATCTTAGCTATATATGAAGTAAGCTAGTATTTGGTAGTATTTAGATAACTTGAAATTATGTATTTACTATCATATACTTAATCCTTTAATACCTTATACATATATCTATTTTCAAATGCGTTACTTTAATGTGCTATGATTAATGACTGTATTATATATTCTATAATCATTTAATGCGAAACTTTATTTCACTTTTATTATAATTACTAGCCTAAGATTTATGCGAAGACAATTTACAGATATTAAAATATAGATTCGCATAGCCTGCTGAATATCAAATCCCCATTTCTTCTCTTTTCTTCAACTGCTTCGTCTTCTTCTTCTACTACTTTTCTTCTATGTATCTGCTGCACTCGATGCGGAAAAATATTCGAGCCAGGTGTCGAGATACGCTTCGAGAACGGCGCTCTTGCGTGTTTACTGAGGCTTGGGAAAGTGTCTATCACGTCTAGTTTTCTCATAAATACAGATACTTATACGTGTACATGTATGCATTTATGTATACACACACACACACACACACACACACACACACACACACACACACACACACATATATATATATATATATATATATATATATATATATATATATATATATATATATATATATATATAAATATATATATATGTGTGTGTGTGTGTGTGTGTGTGTGTGTGTGTGTGTGTGTGTGTGTGTGTGTGTGTGTGCGTGTGTGTGTGTGTGTGTGTGTGTGTGTGTGTGTGTATATGTATATATGTGTGTGTGTGTGTGTGTGTGTTTGTGTGTGTATGTATGTATGTATGTACGTATGTATGCATGTATGTATGTGTGTGTGTGTTTGTGTGACTGTCCCTGTTTGCGTGTCTCTGTGTCTTCATGTGTACGCGCGCGTATATGTGTGTTTCTGCGCCTTTGCCCAAACCACATCAAAGGAATTCCTGTCCGTGCCTCACTCCCAAGTGACAATGCGTTCGAGGAAATCACGCGGATTGCCCCGGATTCCTTTACAAGAACTCTCCTGAGACGTTCGAGTTCCCCGTGTCTCGTCCTCGGATCGAGTCCCCGAGATGAGACCTCCTCCTTGTCCAGCAACTCAGTGAGGATTAACTGAGAGCGGACCTGAAGCCTCCGTCTCGCTCCGGATCAAGGTCGCGGGCGAATCGCCGTGTCTTGAGGTTGATTTTGTTTTTCTGAATCCGGCGTGACAGTTTCGAACGAGGTTTCGAACAAGTTGGGAAGGTTTTTGAGGGGGAAAAAAGTTTGTAAAGAAACTTGAAGATGATTTTCTTCTTTTTTTCAAAGAGAAAAGTCAACAAGGATAATAATAACAATAATTGGTGAATGGCTGCTCTGTGAGCTTGATTTTGTTTTACTGAATCCAGCGTGACAGTTTCGAACAAGGTTTCGAAGTACTCAAAAGTATTTGAGTGAAAAAAAACGTTTGTAAAGAAACTTGGAGATAGTTTTCTTTTTTTTCAAAAAGTCAACAAGGATGATAATAACAATAACGGGTGAATGGCTGCGTCTTGATCTTTATTTTGTTTAACTGAATCCGGAGTGACAGTTTCGAAGAGAACGTCGGAAAAGTATTAAAGAGGAAAAAATAGTTTGTAAAGAGACTTGGAGAGGATTTTCTTTTTTTAAGAGTAGAGTCAACAAGGATATTTCAGAAATATATTCATTTGGCAACGTGAACTAATGTGCAATATAAAGGAAAACGTCCAAAGTTTAAAAAAAAAAGAAAAAAATCGATTGGACTATTGATATAAACGGAGGTATTATAGAAATGGAAGCATTAAAGTAAAAATAAATAAATAAAAAAAGTTATATGAACCATCAAAAGTATTGCAGAAACTTCATAGAAAACGTAAAAATTATTAACCAACATGTCAAGACCATAAGGAGGATTTTAAAAGAATTTTGCAAGATATTAAAGAAGTCATGTCAGATTTCCTTCAAGATCGTTTGTTAAATAATGGTAATGGTAATGATAATGATGATAATGATAATGATGACTAAAACAAAAATGACAATGGCTTTCATAATGATAACAATAATGAAAGAAATGAACGATAATGTCGATACTTAAACCAGTGATAATGATAACAATAATGAGAATGATTACCATTGTAAGAACAGTGATAGTAATGATAATGATGATAAAGATACTAATGGGGAGAATAATGATGATAATTAAAATAACAAAAAACAATAACAATAATAATAATAATAAAACAACAGTTATGAAAACAATCATAATGATAATATACAGTACAACAACAAAAACAACCTTACTAAAAATGATGATAAAGATAACAATGATAATAATCATTACAGAAATCACGATAGTAATAATTGTAATTATAATGATCAAGATAATGACGATAATGATGATAATGATAATAATAACTAATATTATCATTATCACTATCATAATGAGGGTGATAACACGGAAAAAAAACTGTCAATAATAATGAGGTAGCGATGGTGATGATACAATGATAATGATATCAATAAAGATAATAATCATAATCAAAATATTAGCAATAATGACAGTGATAATAACAATAAAAATGATAATGATAATGGTTATAGTAATGACAATAATAATGATGATAATGATTATGACAAAAATAATAATAATGATGATAATGATAATGGCAAAAATAAGAATGATGATGATAATGGTAATATTGAGAATAGTAATTGTTATTATGGTAATGAGAATGAGAATATTAATAATATCAACGACAATAATAATGATAACAGTATTAGCTTAGTAGTAGTATAAATGATATTGATAACAATAATAGTAATAAAAGCAAATCTAATAATAAAAATAATGATATAATGATAATGATATCAATAACAACAATAACAATAATAATGATATGATGATGATAATAGTAATAATGATAATAATAATCATAATCATAAGTGAAGGTTGCTCGTCCGGAAGGTGTTCCTCGGGCGAGCAGCGGGGACCCGGTCGTTACCCTGCTGCTGCCAGAATGAGATGAAGTAAAGAAGTAAACAAAGTAGTGATGGAATGCTTTTGTAATAAAGAAGTAAACAAAGTAGTGATGGAATGGTTTTGTAGATGCAAGCTGTTTGACGAAGAGGTGAAGCCCATCAGAGGTTACAGGCAAAGGATGTTTAGAGAATGGGAGATTAAGGGGTATGTTTGACTCACCGGAGCAGCGTGTTTGTGACCAGGTGAGGGCCATTAGGAAGAACGGCTGGCTATCAGAACTTGGGTTGGAAATGATTATAAGGAAAATAGAAGATGAAGTACAAAACGAGGATGGTAGTTTGGAGGACGAGGCTCAGATTGAAATTGTGAATGCGGTAAATGAGGCGAGAAACGACCAGGAGGAGGATAATAACCAGGCGGAGGATGTTGATGTAATATGACGTGATATAAGTGAGGTTGAAACCAGCGATGTTGAGTCTGATCAAGAACAGAGACAGATTGTTGGGCAACTGAAAGAAATAATGACAAAATGAAGAACAACTGAAGGGGTAATGTTTTTTTAAGTATACAAAAAGACTAAGATGTAAAACTGAAAAAATTAATGGAGCAATCACGTATATGAAAACTAACACCACACAAATTAATGACCTAATTATTACTATTACTATTATTATTATTACTATCATTACTATCTTTCTCATTCTCATTACCATAACATCTACTACTATTTTCATTTCTTTTATCATTATCATCATCATCATTATCATTGTTACTATTATTATTATTACCATTATCATGATTTCATTGGGAACTGTTAGAAAAAAAAACATTCAAACACAAGGAAACATGGTTTGAGCATGACATGACCCACAAGAAGCGGTGGAGAATGAAGATGTAAAATTGCTGTGGGATATGAATACGCAGTGCGACAATGTGAGAGAAGCAAGGAGACCAGACATTGTTGTTATTGATAATAATAACAATAATAAAATCTTGATAATGGTCATAATACTAATAGTAACAATGATAATGATAATGATAATAATGATAATAGTTACAATAATAATGATGATGATAATAATAATAATAGAAATTATAATAATAGATGTTATAGTAATAATAATGATAAAGATGATAATGATAATAATAATAATAGTAATAATAAAATAACATTATTAATGATAATAATTACATAAATGATAATTATATTAGTAATAAAGATTACAATGGTGATAATGACAATAATAATAATAATAATAATCATGATAATAATAACAAATAATGATGACCTTATGATAAAAATAATGACAATGGCAGCAACAATGACTATTGTTATGATCATTATCATTGTTATTATTGCTATTATCATTAATTTCATCATATTTATTAATGATGGTAATATTATTATCAACATAATGATAATGATAATGATAATGATAAAAATGGTAACAATAATGATAATAATGTGAGTAACAATAATGATAATAATGATAATAATGATAATGATGATGATTATAGTAATAACAGTAACAATAAGTGTGATAATAATGAAAATGATAATTACAATGACAATATAATAATAATAACAATAATAAAAGTAATGATGACAATATTGATAATAATAATACTAATGATAATGATAATGATAATAGTCATAATAATGCTAATAGTAATAATATTCATACTAAAAATAATGATGTCAATAACGATGATAATATACATGTGACAGTAATGGTAATGATAATGATAAACAATAATGATAATACCAATAGTGATGATAATAATGATAATGATTATGACAATAACTCTATTAATACTGTAGTAATAATTATGATGATAATAACAATAGTATCTATAACAGAATGATAACAACCGTAATGGCAAACGCCTTGGTTACATCTTTATCTACCGTTATCTTTCTATGTTTTAAGTGGCCTTATCTTTTCACTTTAAATGTGTAAGAATTTCTCGTTCAATTAATTTATTAAAGGCAAGTAGATGGATGTTTTTCCCTCCTCATTGGGTCTTTCGTAAGCTTCGTAGGCCTATGTTGTCAGCGAGGAAAATATCTGTATAGGTTGTATTGATGTATTTT
>NC_091567.1:15618074-15623074 GCF_042767895.1 Penaeus vannamei
TTTCAAGTAACTGAAAGACAGACTCACTTAAAATTTGAAATGTGTCTCACAGAGGCTATAATAAACTTTATTTTCAGTTTTATGTTAGAATTATGATTTTCAACTACCCAAAATTCTAGCTATAACAATAGAACTAGTATTTATGCTTTACTTTCTATTATCTCGCATTTCAGGTATGACAAAAAGCCACTTTTCCGCTACTCAGGGTGCCACCATTATGACGCTTCAGCATTCAATGTTGCCTTAGGGGTTATGTTCTCATATGACACTCGACCTTACCTGGCAGCCACTTCACCCTTCACACGTGTGTTGCAGAAAGCTCAGCAGGATTTAGAAAATGTGCCAGGAGAGGAGAGTTTGAACACGTCCAGTAGAGACAACTCAAGTAGGAAGTATAGTCTTAAGAAACTTGGTGCAGATGCATCTATCAGTGGGTCATCCTTCAGAATAGTTTCCCAAAACACATCACAGACATCTGCCAAGAAGGAAATATCGGAAAAGTAATCAAAAGAAAGTGAAGATTAGGAGATAAAATGTGAAACATGTAGATTGGGCAATAATGGTTAGAAATTATTTGGATTTTTTTTTTTTTTCTTTTTCTTTCTTTTTTCTTTTATGTAGTGTTCAAAGGTTTTTGATTTTTGATATCTCATCTGGGAACAGTAATCAACCGGCTAAGTTACCTTTGATTACTGAGAAAGTCAAGTATATGAAAATTCTTACATAGGTGTGACCAAATGCACTAGTGATTATTTTGCCATTATTAGACTACTATTATGACCTTGACTTTTACATATACTAGTTAAATATTGGTGCAAGTTGCTTTGGTTCCTAAAAGTGAGTTTATAAGGTTGCTATTTTGTGTGTGCTGAAACATTAAAATGGAAAATTGCAAGAAAACTGAGTATGCCATGGCAAAGAAAACATGATAGTTCCTCATTTGCTATTTTTCTTAATGATGCATTATGAGTTCCTTATTTGATTTTGATCTAAGTTGTGTTCTGATTAATATTTCCTTTATATTTTTTGTACACTTTTTTATCTTGTGTTTGTGTGTATGTTCCACTGTGTGTTTGTATGTGTGTAGATGCAGGTGTTGGCTGTTAACTGCTTGTTATCAGCAGATTTTGATTTTCAAATATCATTTAAGACAAAAATGACAAATGTTTCCCTTTTTTCATTGCTGTGTATAATTTTTGTTGAAATTTTGATAAGAGATGGAATAATTTGGACAAGTAAGACATTATTTATACAAATATCCTTGTTGATTTCTCATGATCATAACTATATTTTGAGAACAAGGTTTACACCAATTTATTTACACATCTAGATAAAGAGAATAGGTTGTCAAGATTCTAAGGAAACAAAGATTTAAAAAAGTTCTCAAGCATGAAGCCAGTTATCCCTTTTTGATTCTTCTATGATATGGCTTCATCTTATGTTTCCTTTTTTTGCTGTGACTTCTCCCCCTCCCCACCCACCTGCCCTCCCCATCCCTGCTTCTTTGGATCCATAGTTTGAAGAGAAGGTAGCATTAACATACATGCAAATAAAAGTAAATACTATTTGATAAACAAATCATATCATATGGAATGTTCAGTAACTCTCAGTACAGTTGCACAAATGAGTTCCTTTGCCCCCATTGATTGATATGATAGACCCAACCAGAGGAGGAGCAAGTATAAAGTTCAACCCAGTGCTAACGGGTAAAAATGTTTGGCAAGTGGAGGTAAGAACGGGATTGTTGACTTGCATCGGCAGTTTCCCCTGTTTGCGCCTGGCTTGATTGGTAGTTTGCGAGCGACATTTAGCACCTAAAAGCTTTTATATTGCTATAATTTATGAAAATATTAAAATTTTTAAGGTTTACCTTCATTATAGGTGCCATTGCCTAAAAGCTTTACCATATAAATGAAGCCACTACTATTGGAGAAAAACAAACCGTCCGACGAGCCAATGGCGCGGGAATGGGCATGATACGATGCCATCCGTGTTTCGGTCCACGACAGCCATGGCATGTACGTACATGCCACCCGTTGGCTACGGGTTAAGTGATATGCATTCTATGCAGCTTTTAGTTATAGTTTTTCTTTACTGACATCATAGTTTAAGATATGTTACTTAAAGTCAGTTAAAACAATTACTATTCTTCAGATTAAACTTGAATAAGACTCAATGATACACTTACTGTGATTATTTGATTATATTGAAATGTCAAAAGTGACAAAGTTAGAAAATACCAGTACCAATTCCAACAAGAAAACAACAATAAACAAATACAGATGATCCAGCTAAAACTCCACTTAGAGTTAAACTAACTCTTTCCACCAATCACACATAGAAAACCATTAATTTCACTTGTATTTTTACTGGTGTGAGCTTGCATCTTGATGGGTTAGCTTTCCAAAGGAACTTATTTCCACAGCTGTAAATGGAGTAAAAATTATTATGAGAATCAGGAATTAACTTTATCGATTGTGGTAAGAGGGGAAGTAAACAAAAAAAAGACCAAAGATGATGCAGCAGAATCAAAATAATCATATGTAATCCATGCAGGTAATAGATACATGAAGGAGAATGAATGTCCTGTACATTGGTCTGAATACATGTAGGACTATTAAAACCTTCTGTGGTCAAAATTAAATGTCAAGGTTAAAGGTCAACCATCATAGAATCATTAAATTTATTCTTTATACCATCCACAGATTGAGTAAACTGATGTTCTCAGTTGAAGCTAGAAAATTCCTTATAGCCAAAGTTGATGTGTTTGTTTTCCATAGCACAAGCACTGATTATGTTGATTCATGTTAGTTGTCTTGTCTATGAAGAGAGAGAAAACATCTCATTTAATACATGATCCTTGAGAATACACCAACATGATGGAAGGTTTAGATGCTAGTCACATTTCTTTACCCTAGGACATTCTTTCTTCATAATGTTTTTTTGAGGTAGCTATTTAGATTAGAAGCACAGAACAGGTTGTTTGATTGGAGGATGTCTTTAATGTATCATTTACATGGATCGCTGAGAGGGCAAAATCACTTTCACATGAATAGACAAACTCATTCACTTGCTCTCTCACTACCACTCTTCCCTTCTCACTCCTCCCCACTTCTCTCCCACTGCTCTTCTTTTCTTTTGTCATTGCAAAAGATAAGATATTCAAATCTTTATCCATAAGTCAGAAGCATGTATTGTACACTTTGTTTTTCATTTACCAAATATTTTTAAGGAGTTTGCCTGTTGTGCATTTACATCATTAATCTGTACATTTGTAAAGTTTTGCATTATTTTTTTGTATGTACTCTTTTATATTCCATTTAATTGTGTATTTCCATTCTGGAAAGTGTGAACAAGACTTAGAGCAAGGTAAGAATTACACCAGGTATTTGTGTGTGTGATTATTAATTGGATTTCACATCTGACAACTATTGAAATGTTTGATTGATTGCAGTTGCATGTGTTTACTGAGCAATGCATATGGATATTTGGCTTTTGCCCATTCCATTATATCATTTACTTGCATACAATAAGAATATTTTGGTTGATTTTGGTAGGAAATCATGGTGATGATTATACTTGATAGGGTAGTAGGATCTATACAGTGTTTACTGTGAAAGTACAGTAACAATTTTGTAATGGAATATTTTTTGCTAATCTTCAGTCAATACAGTAAAGCTCTTGGTAGATCACTTTGAAAACCACTTTTTTTTTTTTTTTTATCATGCAGGAATGGTACAACTATATTTCCTTAAATAAAAGTTACTAAATTTATGTCATACCAATGAAGGATTAAATGTGGCATTTACAACCCAAAATGCATATTGCATCAAGTAAAGAATGGTTATGAAAATTAGTATTATTTTAAGGGATATAGTGTTTCATGGCATCATAATAATCTAGTGTTTGTTACAACTCTAGTCAGGGTTAGTCTTTCATACTAATTTACCTTTGATGGCAATGATGATGATTGTTATCATAATTAAAAGCTGCTGTTGCTAACATCTACTACTTTGGCCTAAATTGTGGTTTAAATCTTTATACATTCGTCATGCAGTTTTGTAGTTGTGAAGACATATAGTTGTGAGATCCGTGATGTCCACAAATTGTATTGCTTTTTTTGTTTTTGTTTTTCATGCTTTTGTTTTTACCTTTTTGTGTAAAGATGTTATTGATTATGTAATAATATATATATTTTTCCAAGTAGTACTAGGTGGAGTAATGTAGGTGTGGCATGGAATATAGAACAAGGTTGAATGGTGAAAATATTCTTTGTAGATGAAAACCTTGCAATGTAAATACACTAGCTTACTAGAAAGTATTCTAGTGCAGGAGCAGAGACTGGTGACCTATTTTTCTAATAAACTGTATGTCAATTTAAGTGAATCTGATCATATAACTAAGGTCGTAAAAATTCATATATATGAAATACCATTTGTGGGCAACAAATTCTTATGCTAGTTTATGACAAGTGAAGTCCGGCTACTTACTCTGATCCTAATAGGATATATTAATCTGCTGGCTATAGAAACAAGTTTAGGTCTAGGTAATCTATGCAGCTCATGGTATTATTTTGTTTTAGTTCTTTGAGTGTTTGTACTTATATTGCTTCTTGAACCCATTTTGATATGAATAAATATTTAGTTATACTGAGTGAAAGATGGTTTGCTTATTTTAAACATATATGAATAGGAAAATGTCAGTTATAGATAGTGAAATACAAATTTTGATGTGTACAAGCTTGTATGTATGTAGGATTTGAGAGTATTGTGTTATGTCTTTTTACCTTTGGCAAAACTCAAGTTACCAGGATCATCTTTTCATATGTTGATGAAAGAAAACACTATTTATAAGTAAGGTTTATTTGAGGTTTTCGGGAAAGGATACAGAAGATTAAACAAGTAATTTCTCTCATTTCTCATTGTCACTGATGGATAGTTGTTATGAAAACATCCACACATAAAGATTCACATTTATATGTATACACATTCAAGGAGCAT
>NC_091567.1:15635574-15640574 GCF_042767895.1 Penaeus vannamei
GGGGCGAGGAGTGTGGCTGAGCTGTGCTGCGGGCTGTCCAAAGCGCTATTTTTACCCTGGGCGCCTGATAATTTTGGCAGGGGAGCCACGGGCCCGCAGAGGACCAGTCTGGGTTGTGGTGAGCGCCGAATGGGCGGGCTTGAGGTTGTGTGTGTCGGGGCGGGCGTGTAGGCGTGAGGAGTGTACTCAATAGTGGTGACCACCTCGGGTAGTGGTGATTCCGGGCCAGTGGTCAGTTGGGGCAGTGTTGGGGTCATACTTGGTGCCCCGGCGGCAGTGTGTTTGGCCTCGTGGGCGTGTTATATTAAGGTCGCAAGTGAGGGTGGCGCCGGCCAGCCCTGCTGTGTGGTGACGACTCAGGAGTGGTGAGATCTGCGGTGCCTCGGCCCGGACGCTGCCCATGATTCCGGTCACAATATAATGAGGGAGTGGGCATCACCACCGCCCGCACATTCGCAGGACCCTGGACCTAGGTGGCGATGTGGGCGGGCGAACGTGGGCGTACAGTGCAACGATGGTGAGCTGGCGGCCCGCCCGTGAGGAGGGCTAGGCACCCACTCACCCCCGCCCACCGAGGCTTATATCTGATTCTTCGTGAAAGGCTCCGCAAAACGTGAGTACCTCTGTGCTCTACTGCCTGATGCAGCTCGCTAGGGCTGCAGACTAACTAATAATTTCTTAATTGCTCATTTATGCTAGTCCGATTAATTTTGGCTTAGAATACGGCGTGGCGAGGTTGAGAGCCACCCATGCCATATAGGCCTATGTTCTCTATTTTTGAAAGGGAAAAATAGGTCGCAGCAGTCTGTTTGTATGACTTGCGCGACGTGGCTGGATAGAGAACCCTTTCGTTTCCGAGAAAAAATGTTCACTCACCCTTTATAAACCTCCCGTGTTTTTGTAGGAAAGGGGTACGAACAGCAACAGCAGCAACAACAACTATAAAACAAAAATAAAGAAAAGGGTGTTTATTTTGGCGGGATATGAACTGGTGAGTCAAGGACCTGTATTTTTGTATAAGGAAACCTTCACTTTCGTTTCCCGATATGCGAGGACACACACTCGGCAGGAAAAGATCCAGTTCATACATGCTTTTCTCCCTCTTGCCTTGCGTCGGAACTTTAAGACGGAGGCCAAGATGCTGGGGCTATGGCCGAGGCCGATAAGGAAGCAACTGGCTCACCTCTCTCCTCTCTCTCTTACTCTGACTCTTCTTGCTTCCTTCCTTTCTTACGGATATGTTTTCGAGTGCTGTTTTTCCTTTTTCATTCGCTTTCTTTCGCCCCCCCCTCTCTCTATTTATCTATCTTGCTTTCTCCCCTTCTCCTCCCTACCCCTTCCCCTTCCCCTTCCCCTTCCCCGCTTCACCTCACATTCTCTCCCTTCCTCTCCCTTCCTCCCTCCCTCCATTCACAAAGCATTATCATAACTGCATCTTCACAAGTGATGAATATTACTGCCTCTTACAACACCACCATTATCAACATTACCAACATCATCATCATCTTTGCCAACATCACATTTACCAAGATTACCAGTACCTCCATCACCATTACCAACATCATTATCACCAACATCACTATCACCATCACTAACAGCACTATCAGCAACATCACGAAAATCATCACCATCATAATCACCAACATCATCACGAAAATCATCACCATCATAATCACCAACATCAAAATCACCATCACTAACATGACCATCACCAAAATCACCAGAACCAACATCGCCATCAACATCACCATTACCAAAATCACCAACACCATCACCAGCATCACCAACACCAACATCACCATCACCAACATCACCATCACCAACATCGCCATTACCAACATCACCAACATCACCATCACTAACATCACCATCACCAACATCACCATCACCAACATCACCATCACCAACATCGCCATTACCAACATCACCAACACCATCACCAACATCGCCATCACCAACATCACCATCACCAACCTCGCCATTACCAACATCATCACCAACATCACCATTATCAAAATCACCAACACCACCAACATCACCATCACCAACATCGCCATTACCAACATCACCAACACCATCACCAACATCACCATCACTAACATCACCATCACCAACATCGACATCACCAACATCATCACCAACATCATCACCAGTGCCATCGCCGCAGTGTCCGCAGTTGGCACACCTACCCCCCCCCCCCCCCCCAAAGCCGGCTTCTCTGCCACCATCGATTGTCGTAAAAAGAAAAAAAAACGAAAAAAAGAGAAAAAAACGGGATCCGTGTCAAATTATACATAATTGTCTGTCAAATCTCATCAAATCCAACTTCAACTTTGATATTAATTTATTCATTTATTCAACTCTTCATTTATTTGTTTATTGGCCATCGCGAGGATGTCTTTGGAAGTTTCAGGTGATTGGAAAATATGTTGATTTTTTTTTTCGTTTTGTTTGGTTGTAAATGCAAGTTATTTTGTTTTCGTTTGGTTTCTGGAATACTTGATTATTTACGCTCACTCTTCTTTGTCTTTCGTATTTCGTGTTTATATCCCCCTCCCCTTCCCCTTTCCCAGCTCCCCCCTTCCCCCTCCCCCTCCCCCCTTCCCCCCCACGTGGGCCAGGAGCCGAGTGTTGGCAGAATCGAGGCCCACAGTACCCCCCTCTCGTCCCCTCCCTCCCCCCTTCCCTTCCTCTGCTCTTCTCTCCTCTCCTCTCCTCTCCTCTCCCCTTCTCTCTCCGCTTTTCTTCTCTCCTGTCGTCTCCTCTCCTCGCTTCGCTTTTCTTTTCTGCTCTTCTTTTCTCTTCTCTTCTCTCCTCCCCACTCTCATTCTCTTCTCTTTTCTTCTCTTCTCCCACTTTTCTCTTTGCCTTACCTCCTCTCGTCCCACTTCTTCGCTCTTCCCCATCTTTTTTCCCCTCTCCTCCCCTCCCCTCCCCTTCCTCTGCTGTGCCCCAGACCTTGCTGTAACCGACTTCTCTCCTCCTTCCCATCTTCTTCCCCCTCTCCTCCTCCTCCCCTCTCCTCCCCTCCTCTACTGTGCCCTAGACCTAGCTGCAAATTTGACTCCCAAAGCTTGAAGTCTCCCATATAGGCAATGTCGTGCTCCTGGCTCCTTCCTTCTCCCCTCGTTTCCCCTCTCTGCTCGCCACCCGAAATGCCCACTTTCCCCCTTTCGCAAAGGCTACCCGGCTCCCTTTCTCCTTTCTGCGTGTCTTTTTTCCTTCTTGCCCCCGCTTCTTTCTCCGTCTCCCCTCTTCTCCCTTCGTTTCCCCCTCCTCGCTCCTTCTCTCTTCTTTTTTTTCCTTTTCTATCTTCTCCCACCTTTCTCCTCTCCTCACTTCTTCCTCTTTTCCCTCCTCCCTTCTCCACCCTTCTCCTCTCCTCCCCTTGTTTCCGCGTGCACCTCTGCCCCGTGTCCCCTTGTCCTCCTCAACTCGTGCTTTCGTAAGAGAGAGTGAGATAGAGTGATGATGGCTGATTGTGTTATCTATAGAGGGTACTGAAGTGCGTTATATCTTCTCGTATTAAGATAATGAGGCGTCCCGATCATTTCTTTCTTCCTCCCCTTCTCTCTCTGTCTCTCTTTCTGTCTGTCTGTATCTCTCTCTCTCTTTCTCTCTCTCTCTCTCTCTCTCTCTCTCTCTCTCTCTCTCTCTCTCTCTCTCTCTCTCTCTCTCTCTCTCTCTCTCTCTCTCTCTCTCTCCCTCCCTCTATCTAGCTATCTAACTATCTGTCTATCCATCTATCTCTCTCTCTCTTTCCCTTTCCCTTTCCCTTTCCCTTTACCAGTCTCCATTCCCCATCTTTTCTTTTCTCTCAGTACCTCGCCTCTCTCTCCATTGTCCTCCCTCCCCCGTTTGTCCACCCTGCCTTCCTTCCTCTCCTCCTTCCTGCCCGGTAACTTTTGGCGTTGGGATTTCCTCCTGTGACGGTCGATCAATTGGCCAATCCTGTTCCTCCCCGCGGAAACGCCAGCGGTTCTCAGGTCGGAGGAATGTGATACGTCTATAGCCCAAGTTGCTTTAAAGCGGAGTATTTGTAATGTTCCACAGCGAAGTTCGATAACGCATAGCAAGAGCATGGTTTACGACAGCGCATATCTACGCATTAACTCTTCGGATATATACAGTTCAGATGTACTTCAGTTCTTAACATCGTACTGACGAGGCCTTAGTATCTCATCCTAATGACTAAACTTAACGCATGTATGAATGTAGTCTCTTGTTAACTAATGGCTTGTCTTAGATAAGGATAAAGGATTTCTCGAAAGCCCCCGATGGCTTCGTTATGCCAATTAGCGTGACCTTGAGCTTTTAGTTCATCGAGCGCCAGTTAAACTTAAATGAAATTAGAGACTGCAGAGGAAGAGCAGCTGGGCAGTTAATTCAAACACGATGAATGAAAATGTGTTGTGTCAGTGATTGGATAGATAGTGGGAACTAAATGAAAAGAACGTAAGCTGGCTTAATTGACGGAAATTATGCACAAGTCATTTGTATGACATTTGTGAAAGAGTTTTAGAGTGCGGTCAGAATCGTTTGCAAAGTGACTTATGGCAGCAGCAAAAGTCACGAAATCAATAACTGACTATCTGGCTCTGGCGAAAGGAAAGTGGGAAGAGGGAGAAGCCGAGGAAAGAGGGATCGAGAGAAAATGGAAAGGGAAAGAGAGAGAGAGAGACAGACAGAGATAGGGAGAGGAGTGAGGGGGGTCGATAGAGAGAGAGACAGACAGACAAACAGAGACAGAGAGAAGAAATGGACTGCATAAGCGCGAGTGTTTGAGGGCTGGCCACACAAGCATTCCTTATTAAACCTCAAAGACGGGATGAGCATCGAGCGAGTAACATCTCCTTCAGCTCTTGGCTTAGACAGGAGCATTTTCAGTCATTCAGATATCGATAGATTACACCTGCTAAGCTTTGTGATAAGCAGAGCCAGTGATTAAGGAAGAGATAAAATTGTTGTAATTAGAATCGTTTTTATTAGTTTCAGAGAGA
>NC_091567.1:15663074-15665574 GCF_042767895.1 Penaeus vannamei
CTCTCTCTCTCTCTCTCTCTCTCTCTCTCTCTCTCTCTCTCTCTCTCTCTCTCCCTCTCCCTCTCTCCCTCTCCCTCTCCCTCTCTCTCTCTCTCTCTCTCTCCCTCCCTCTCTCTCTCTCTCTCCCATTCTCCCATTCTCCCTTCCTCCTTCCTGCCTTCCTCCCTCCCTTCCCTCACTTCCTCCATGACTCTCTCCTCTCTCCCTCCTTTCCTGTCCCTCTCTTCCACTCTCCCTTTCTCCCTCCCTCCTGCATTCCATCTCTCCGTCTCTCTCTCCCTTCCACCCTCCCTCCCTCCCTCTTCCCTTCCCTCCTTCCTTCTATCCCTCCCTCTCTTCCTTCCCTCTCACCCTTCGATGCATTTTGATCATGTGCACTTTTGAAAGGTCTTTCATTAGGCCAAGGCGAGGCTGTCAGTTCCCCAGTCGCGACGAAAAAAATACGGGGAAAATCCAGGTTTCTTGTGCGTGAATCGGCGCGGTGGGGGGGGGGGGTGGAGATGTAACGGGGAAGAAAATTAAATAATTGTGGTGACGATTTGCTTGCATTTCGCGCGGCGGGAAATGGCAGAGAGAGGACGATAACAACAGCGACGGTACTTATCCGGAGTGTAAACATTGTGGAAATGTAACTAAGGTCGAGTTGATCTCATCGCCACACAGCAAGGCCGACTTAACTGTGTCTGATCCCTTGATGGTGATCGCCCAAGCTCTCCTCCTTCTCTTCTCCCCTCTTTATCTCCTATTTCCTTTCGTCCTCCCTCTTCCCTCCTCTTCTCCATCCCTTCTTATTCCTCCTTTCTTCTCTTTGGTCTTACTAGCCTCCTCCTTCATTTCCACTTCGTCCTTCCTTTTCTGCCTTGTCTTGTCACTACTCCCTCTCCCTTCCTTCTCATTCCTCTTCTTCTTCCTTTCTTCCTTCCACTTCTCTTTTCCTTCATATCCCTCCTTCCTCCTCGACCTACCCCATTTCCCCTCTTTTCCTCTACCACCTCCCTACCTTCCTCTTCTCTCTTCCTTCTCCTTACTTCCCCTTTCCCTTCCCTTCCTCTCCTTCCACCCCTTCCTCTTCCTCCGCCCCCTCCCCTCTCTCTCCTCCTTACCCCCTCTCCCTTCCTGCGACTCCTTCCACCCCTTCCTCTTCCTCCGCCCCCCTTCTCTCTCCTCCTTACTCCCCCTCTCCCTTCCCTGCGACTCCTTCCACCCCTTCCTCTTCCTCCGCCCCCTCCCCTCTCTCTCCTCCTTACTCCCCCTCTCCCTTCCCTGCGACTCCTTCCACCCCTTCCTCTTCCTCCGCCCCTCCCTTCTCTCTCCTCCTTACCCCCTCTCCCTTCCCTGCGACTCCTTCCACCCTTCCTCTTCCTCCGCCCCTCCCTTCTCTCTCCTCCTTACTCCCCTCTCCTTTCCCTGCGACTCCTTCCACCCCTTCCTCTTCCTCCGCCCCCTCCCCTCTCTCTCCTCCTTACTCCCCCTCTCCCTTCCCTGCGACTCCTTCCACCCCTTCCTCTTCCTCCACCCCCTCCCCTTGCCCCCCCCCCTCCTGTATCCCACGTCACAGTATGGCCGAACTTCCCATGCTGCTCCTCCTTGGACGGCTGCCAGACAGTCCTCACACGCATCAAGGCAGTCCAGGAGGCGGGCGGGCGGGTGGGCTAGGGTTGATGGGTGGGTGGGTGGGGGAAGCGCGCCCAGTCACCAAAGACGGGTGTTGGAGAGGGTGGGTTGGAGGGAGGCCCGCCCGTCAACTAATGTCGGTGGGGGTCAGAAGGTGGGTTGGTTCGTTTGAAGGAGCCCGCCCACCCACTGCAGTCGGGGGCGTCGGAGAGGGTGGGTGGGTTGATAGAACTCCACCCTCCCGCTGAAGACGCGCGGCGGGGCGGGTGGGTGCGGGTAGGAGAGGGCGTTGGGTGGATGTGGATGCACGAAGCATTTCCGCACAAACCTCGGCACTTCCGCATCGTGGAGGACCTTTTAATGGAGAGGCTTTAATAAGCGATGAAGGGAAGGAGAGAGAGAGGGTGAGAGGAAAAGTAAGAGAGAGTGGGAGAGGGAGTGGGAGTAGGAATAGGAGTAAGAGTAGGAGAGAGAGAGAGAGAGAGTGAGTGAGTGAAAAAAGAAAGAGAGAGAGAGAGAAAGAAAAACCGAAGTTCGGACATACCTACTATTCCCACGTCAAAAGCAAGACAGGTAGACATCTCTTCAAGACACAGATACGCTAGACACATACCAGACAACCAGGCAGCTGTCTTTACACCTCCCCCCTACCCAGAACTTCCCAAGGAGTATCGAGACAAAGAAAAAAGGGAAAACAAAAAAAAAAAAGGAAATAGAGAAGTCAAGACCCAAAAAATCAGACAAGTTTGTTTCCAGACAAAAAAAAAAAAAAAAAAGAAAGAAAGAAAAAAAAAACAGACACCAGAGTATGAAAGACTAAGGGTGGGAAGTGGAGGATTGGGGAAGGGGAGAGGGGGAAGGGTAAAAAAGAGGTAGTGGGGAGGGG
>NC_091567.1:15673074-15680574 GCF_042767895.1 Penaeus vannamei
GGTTCCCGCTTGTGTGGCCCCTTCGCTCGTGTGCCGGCCGCTCGTTCAAGGTCTCGACGCCGCGAATATATTTATAAAAATATCCGTTCCGCAGCGGTTTCCTTTCTCGTCTATTTCTGTTTTTCTTGTTTATTTTGGTTTGTCTTTTGGATCTGATGTCGATCGACGCCGCGAATATGTTTATAAAAATATCCGTTCCGCAGCGGTTTCTTTTCTTATCTTTCACTTTTTTCTTGTTTGTTTTGTCTTTTGGATCTGATGTCGACATTCAATCCGGGTTTTCAGAGGCAGGAGAGATAGGTCTAGAGATTTGTAGGTTTCTCTCATAGGCTGAATATAATCCCGGATGATCGGATGAAATCTAGACAATGGCAGTTTTGAAGATGCCGTGAGACGACGACTGCCTCGGGGGGAACAGACGCTGAGGGTACATTGCGTGTGTGTGTGTGTGTGTGTGTGTGTGATTGTGTGTGTGTGTGTGTGTGTGTGTGTGTGTGTGTGTGTGTGTGTGTGTGTGTGTGTGTGTGTGTGTGTGTGTGTGTGTGTGTGTGTGTGTGTGTGGGCGTGCGTTCGTGCGTGCGTGCGATTGTTGAGTGCGTGCCCTGCAGTTACGTACGGGCTGCTATACGTTCGTGCGATGATACTGACTAGTATACACTTGTCGGCGATGGACTGAAGCGCATTTCACGAAGTTTAAAACCATTTATAGAACTTCGCTCCCTCGCTGCAAACCAATTTAGCGCACTTGAAGTTGCAGCAGCCCGGCGAGGACACAAGAGAACAAGAGGCCGAGAGACGAGGCGCGACGGGCACTGTGCCGCCCTGTCGCTGCCGCCGTCCTTGGCACAACCTTGATGTTCGCAATTAATAAGCAAATAACAGCTCTTCCGGTCCCTCTGAAAGGTCTGGAAATTAACACTTTCTCAGGGCTGTAATGACATACTTGTAACTTTCCTTTCGTTTTTGTTTAACGGGACGATTTGCATCCTTCTCAGGCGTCTCAAGTTAAACAACACTCTCCGATATTTCCTTTTGGAGACTTCCAGCCTGTTTGGTGTAATGTTGCACACCTGGAACTGACTGACAGCGCGAACGACTACTCGCTAACAGGATAACATCGACTAATACCGAAATGGGGAAGCGGCGTCCTTTCAGCCGATGAGAAACTGTCATCCCTTTTCCCGCGTGTGATATGACTCCGGCATGTCAGTCTCCATCCCGCGTCTCCTGCCCATGTGGCCGCCATTAAACAGATGACCGCAGGTGTCTACTCTGACATGTGTCACTCTCGCCCACGCTGTCACGCTGCCGCATTTTGTCCCTTTCCGCCGCAGCCCCCAAGAGCCCTCGGATGGCGTAGCGCAGGGCCCGGCCGCCGCAGGCCTACCAACATCCCCGCGGCGGCGCTGGAGTGAACCGCCATTTGTACGCGCGCGAAAATAACCCCCGTTCATCGCCGCGTACTATGGGAAAAGAGAGAGAGAGAAAGAATAAAAGGATGCAGTGAACAAGCGGTCGGCTATTTCGCGAGAGCCGGGTTCGCGGTTCAGCTCTTCCACTGAGTATGGATCCTGTCCCTCGGCCTCATGTTTATTCATGGCGATCCCAGGCATAATCTCGTAATCTGGCGGAGTAGCCATTACGAATTGCGGACGCATTGCCCTCGCCGCCGTCACCTTGAGCCGGGTCCGTCCGCGGGAAATTGTCATGTGAGGAACGCTCCTGTCTTGGGTTGAGGCCGCCGCAAGTACGCGGTTGCGATGATCTGCTTCTCTTTTACTTTTAGGAAGGAAAGAAAGAGGGAGAGTGAAAGGTGGGAAGAGAGAGAGAGAGAGAGAGAGAGAGAGAGAGAGAGAGAGAGAGAGAGAGAGAGAGAGAGAGAGAGAGAGAGGGTGGGAGAGAGAGAAACAGACAGACAGATAGGCAGGCAGAATGAAAGAGTAAACAAAAGCTAGAAAGAGAGAGAATTGAACAAACAGACAGACAGAGACAGAAAGACAGACGTGCTGACAGGCAGGCAGAGACAGGGAGGTGCAAATGGGGATGAAAGAGGTGAGCGAGGTCGCGTTTCCTCTCCTCTTCTTTTCCCCCTTTAAATCCGTAGTTCACCTATCTGTGACACGTTTTTTGCAGCTTGGAATGCCGTTGAAAGCCCCTTCTCTCCCTCCACCACCCTCCCCTCCCCTCCTCCTTCTGCCCCTCCTTCCTTCTCAGGTCTAGCAGGCAGGTTAGAATATCTGCATGTAATGTCAATAACGAGGTATTTTTAGTAATCTTTTAAATATGCCTTATTTTTTTATTCTTAGGGCAGAGCTGTTGAATATCAATAACACAGGAAGATCATGTCAAAAGATACAAACAAATATATGATTTTAGAGGTCGAGGTTAGGGAAGAGACGAAGGTGGTTCCCGTTTTCTCCGAAATTGCATGTTTTGATCGAGAGGGGAAACTCAAGAAGTCTCGGCGTAACTTGAGACGCCTATCAGCCCTTAACATCTATTAATACAACGCCCACCCGGGACTCGCCACGCAGCCCATTAGACGGTAGAATTACGACATCACTCCTCGCAAAATAGCTGCATGAATCTCGCCGTTGCAAGTTGGAAAAAAAGATAATAATTAAAACTTTCCGTCGGAAAAAACTTTCGCCCTATTCCGGTGTCTTTTTACGCGCGTTAAAGTTTTTTCTTTTCTTTTCTTTTTTGTCCAGTTGGTCCATTAAGGTGGCGAATCTAAGACATTTATTTCCGAGCCAGTGTAAAGAAAGAAAACAAAGGTAGCTGCGAGAAAGAATAGAACCTTCGAGAAGAAAAGCGAAAGGGCTGGCAACGAAGCAACGGATGATGATAACGATTAATTGTGAATGAATTATTAAAAGCGATAAATTTTGAATGAATGGTAATTAAAGAGTGGGGAAAATGTGAATAATCCAGAAGTGGGACATTTTCGGTGCATTCCGCTCTGCAGTCGTAATTATTTTGGGTGAAGGTTGGGGTGAAAGGGTGGGGGAGGGGGGAGCAGGGGTAATGGTGGGGGGGGGTGAGACGGGGGGGAATTTAAAGCTGAGGAGAGAGAGAGAAAGAGGGAGGGGAGGGAGGAGGAAGGAGGAGGGTGGGGATAAATATGCAGTGTTTCCGATACCCAGATGCTTACAAGATGTTCATACACACACACACACACACACACACACACACACACACACACACACACACACACACACACACACACACACACACACACACACAAACACACACACACACACACACACACACGCACACGCACACGCACACGCACACACACGCACACACACACACACACACACGCACACACACGCACACACACACACACACACACACACACACACACACACACACACACACACACACACACACACACACACACACACACACACACACACACACACGCACACACAAGCTGTAATGAAATACGTAGCCTCCTCTTTTACTCCGCGTTGTACAGGGAGTAGGTGCACCACCACAGCTGTTGTGCATTTGGAGTGTTTATGTTATCTCACGCCTCGGAATGTGTAGAAGCTGGGCGGAGGAAGTTGGGTTTGGTTTGTATTGTTATTGTTTTTTTTGTCACTGTTATTGTTGTTATTTTTTATTGTATTCATTGTTGCGGTTATTATTATTTTTATTATTATTATGACCATCATTATCGTCATCATTATTATCTTTATAATTATTGTTATTTTATTATTTTTTTATTATTGTCTTTGCTGTTTATATTATGAGGACTATTATCATCATTATTAATGTTATTATTATCATTATTATTATTGTCATTATTATCATCATCATCATCATTACTATCATTATTATCCTTGATTTTATTAAAATCATTATTTTCATTATTTACATTATCATTATTATGCTTCTTCGCATAGTCAACTTATCAGTGCATCAAACGGGTTGTTGTATGTCCGTAGATTTTTATAACGCTTATATTCAGAATACAACAGTCCAATACAAACACAGCAATGCAAGAACGACTATTTATGCCTGTAATAAAATAAAATGAAGTTCAGTTATATTTCTTTTTCCTGCGGAAAGAAAGGGATATATTATTCATAGTCATAGTAGCGAAATTTTACGCAAATACGAAAGACAGCTTGAAATATGATGGGGGTTTAACAGATATTGGAAAATACTTCGGTTGGAAGACAATAACGTTTGTGAATTCTTGAATTGGATTCTGGACACTCCAATATGTAATAGGAATGAATGAATTGCTTGTATATGAGTACAGGGATGCAGAAAAGTATGACGAAAAATACAAGGCGTCTGGTGAAAATATCCGAACAGTAAAATAAAAATTAAGTAATTCACTATTTTCGAAATTGGAATAAAGATACACATAAATAAATTATAAGGACAGTTTTACTATTTCGAAATTTTTTGCGAGCCCAAGAATAAAAATAAATAATTCATTATTTCGAAATTGTCTGCGAACCTAAGAATAAAAATAAGAATAAATAATTCGCCATTTTCCAAGTTGTTTGCGAACCAAAGAATAGAAATAAAGATAAAAATTAAGTACAGTTACACTATTTCGAAATTGTTTGCGAGCCTTAAATGAAAATGAAAATAAATAAAAAATAAGGACAGTTTCACTCTTTCGAAATTGTTTGCGAGCCTAAGAAGAGCCGAGATCACGTACAACCTCCTTCCAATCTCTTCTTGCCCTCCCCTCCGCCTCCCTCTAATTCCCCTCTTAACCCTCTTTCCTCCCCCTTCCACCCCTCGTGATCCTCCTCCACCCCACCTCCTTTTAGCTCCTCGCTAACCTCACCCTCTAACCTCTCCAATATTCTCCCAACCCCCTCCGACTCTCCTCCCACCCCCTCCTGCACTCTCCACCCCCGTCCGTGCCACCACTTCGAACCCTCCGCTATCGTCTTCACGCCGTCCTCCTCCCTCCTCGGTTCCCTCCATCTCCTTCTGAACGCCCCTCCACGCTCCTCCAACCCCTTCTAACTCCCTTCCACCGCCACCCCACCCAAACCCCCTAATCCCCCGCCGCCACCCCACCCCTACCCCCTACTCCCCCGCCGCCACCCCACCCAAAGCCCCTACTCCCCCACCTCCCCCTTCACCTCTAACCCCCCCCCCCCAGTGGGTTAGGCGAGTACGAGCGGCCTCCGGGGCGAGCGCCGTGGCTGCCAGACTTTAAAGTGGCGTGTTGGGCTGCCTGGTTAGCATGCATGACGGGACGGCCATGAGCGGGAGGTATGCGCGTAGCAGGTGCGTCTGCCCGTCATGCACGCCCTCATGTGATGTGTGTGATGACCGCTATCGGTATTGTTTTTAATTCGCCGGGGGAGGGGGAGGGGGAGGGTGGGGTGCCTCTCACGTGCGCGCGTTCCTTTTAAAGGCCCAAGGTCGGGGGTAAGATGAGAGGCTGATATTCCTCCAAGGTAAATAAACCATGAGTGAAAGACTGAAAAGGAAAAAAAAGTATAAGAAAAAAGAGGAAAGGAAATATAAACACAAAAGTGGCTTACGGAGAAACACTTTAAGTACTTGTCGGGTCTGAAAGAAGGGGCGTTGACAGGGAAGACACAGGCTAGAAGACAGGCAAGCACACACGAACATGGCAAACAAGCGCAAAATAAGCAGACAGACAAGGGACAGCGAGCAGGCAAGAGAACACGAGAATGGCACACGCAAAAGCAAAGCAAGCAGGCGAGTGAGCAGGCTAGATGCAAACAGACAGTTATGACAGTCAGGGGAAAGCCAGCAGACAGACGTGGGATAGCAAGCGACCAAGCAGGTACATCAATAACGCAGACAAAAGCAAATCAAACAGACAGACAAGGGACAGTGACCAAACAGACAGTCAAAAATGAACAGGCAAAGGTAGCCATCGGGCAAGCCGCAGGAGCCGTTGCCGCCGCCGCCACACCTTCGGTAGTTGTGCTGTGCGCCAGCAGATGTCAGCAGAGCGCCACGTCCACAGGGCTGGCAAGGGCGAGGTGTTGGCCGAGGGTTACCCACCCGCCACCTCCTCCTCGGGCCGCGCCAGCCCCGCATACTTGTCGTGGCTGTCGTCGCCGGGCGGCCTGTTGTTTACATGCGCTTCCGCCTGATCACGCACGTTTGCTTGCGGCCTTCGACGAAGACACACGCACGGGTGCACGCACAAGCACACATACGTTCACGCACACAAACACGCGCGTACGCACACAAAGTGGTCGTACCTTTTATGTGTGTGTGCGCGTGTACTTATGTGTGTCTATGTTATAGAAAGAGAGAAAGACAATAAGACAGAGTGAGAGATTGTTTGTGCATGTGTTTGTGGTGGTGGGAGGAGGTGATTGCGCGATTGCCTGATGAAGCTTTGCACCTGCACCAGTGGGGGGGGGGGGGGGGGGAGCTGTCCTACTGGATTTCCACTGCCCGATCCTGTCCTGGACTGACTTTGTCGTGGGCCATGTTGGCAATTCCGTGCTAGATGTGCTCTCTCTCTCTCTCTCTCTCTCTCTCTCTCTCTCTCTCTCTCTCTCTCTCTCTCTCTCTCTCTCTCTCTCTCTCTCTCTCTCTCTCTCTCTCTCTCTCTCTCTTTCTCTCGCTCTCTGTCTCTGTTTGTCTGTCTGTCTCTCTCTCTGTCTGTCTCTCTCTCTCTCTCTGTGTCTCTCTCTGTATCTTCTCTCTCTCTCTCTCTCTGTCTGTCTCTCTCTCTCTGTCTCTCTCTCTGTCTGTCTGTCTGTCTGTCTCTCTCTCTCTCTCTCTCTCTCTCTCTCTCTTTCTTTTCTCTTTCTCTTTCTCTCTCCACTCTCTCCACTCTCTCCACTCTCTCTCTCTCTCTCTCTCTCTCTCTCTCTCTCTCTCTCTCTCTCTCTCTCTCTCTCTCTCTCTCCCTCTCTCCCTCTCTCTTTCTCTTTCTCGCTCTTTCGCCGTCTCTGCTTCGTAATTTATGTACAACCTGTCAATCCATCCCCTTGCCTTCTACGTTCTTGTTTCTTGTCAACCCCCCTCCCTTCCCTCCCCCTCCCTCCTCCTCCTTCTGTTCCCTCCCCCTCCCCCCGCCATACCCATTAGACCCAGGGTCACATGACCTGTCCTGTCCCAGATGGCCGTGTGCCTTACTGGTTGTCTGGTATCCCGAGCTTGAGCCAAAACTCGCCCTTTGCATTTGCACCTTTTTTCAACAAAATTCTTTCGCTGTTGTAGTTTTCTCTCTCTTCTTCGTTTTTTATTTCTATTTTCTGTTACTTTTTCATGTCTTTGGTTGTTTTTGTTGTCCACTCTTGTTCTTATTCTTCGTTTTGTTTACTTTTAACATATTTTCTTCGTTGTTTTCGATTTTATTTTTGCTCTCATGTTTCCTCTCTTCATTTTGTTCTCGTTTTCTTCATTTGAACTTACGGTGTTCTTATCTATCTCATTTACATTATTCATTCCCATTATCCCATCATTCCCTTGACTCCATCATGAAAATTATTTACCCAACATCTTATTCCAACGACTCTTACT
>NC_091567.1:15685574-15695574 GCF_042767895.1 Penaeus vannamei
CTACAAACAACAAACATTTTTCTCTCTCGTTTCTTGTCTCTTTCCGTTAGTCCATATAACTTTCTTCTTTTCTTTTTTGAACAGCGTGCGTTGGATTCTATATCTCTCCTGCGTATAATTTTAGGTTGTAATATTTTTTGACGGGGAAAGGCAACGAGAGGAAAAGAAAAGGTATAAAAAAGGAGGCAAAGTCTTGGCATGGCAGACCTAGAATGGCGCCAAAACTCCTCGCTCTTTCTTTGTTGACCAAGATGCAAATGGCAGCCATTTAGCGCGGATACCGATCAGCTTCTGGCAGTCGACGTCTCTGATTATTTTACGTCGTTTCTGATTTAATAGGATTAAGGAAGGAAGACGTTCAGAGCGAGAAAGAGGGAAAGAAAGGATATAAATTCGAAGTATGGTGTACCTGCGTGTTGCAATAGGAACGTCGGTTGGATTTCCCCCTCAGATTGTGGCCTTGTGCAACACACGGCCAGCGAATCTCGGTGGCATTTTTGGCCCGACCGAGCCGTAAGAATTGGGACATAAATTAATCATCCGGGGAAAATTTTATTGGGTGTTATTTTTACAGAAAGTTTTATTGGCTGTTATTTTTACTAGCGGCTTATTTTATTGTGAGTAATTCAAGTAGTTTCTGCGGACATCTTTACTCGAGACTACGTATTTCTCTCTGCTGTTGGCTGTGGCTTCTGAGAACCACTTTATCCCGGGCATTTATGGAAGAGACGGATATTTCCTGATCATAATTACCCAAGCTCCTCTGACGAATTATCTGGTACCAAACAAGAGAAGACGCAAACTTTTTATTAGCTTAAATGCAAAGTCGTGAGATTGGTTTAGATGTGTGTGTGTTGGGAAGGAGGATGGTAGGAAAGTGAAATGTGCCCGCGGTCGCTGGTTCTCCGAAATATTATTCTTCCTGTCCACACCGCAATTAACGTTTTGTTTTCTCGCCTTGTATTTATGGCTTAGTGCTTGTGTCGATCCGGGCTGGTGGAAGATGTCCGTATATGGACACAGATGTTTAGGACCTTGTGATTTATATGTCTCTATTAGAAAGAGGGAGAAAAGGGGGGGGGGTTGATTTATAGATGTAGCCACAGAAGATTCTCGTAGTTAAAACACATATTTCCCTTGAAAACACAAACAAAATAGAGTGTATGAAGCGTACACCCGGTTCCATCAAAATTGCCCTTCGTCATCTCTCTCGCTAAAAGTAAAAGGAACGCGCTAACACAGGCGGCCATGACAGGCAGGGAGGAGCTCAGTACATAAGCCTACACGCATGGACAGGGGAGGGTGGGGGGGGGGGGGCGCAGTCGTTACGCGGTGTATTCAGTCATGGGTATGGGCACTGGCTCTTGGGTCCTGAGTAGAGACAGGAGGCTATGGGTATGGGTTAAGGCCATGCGGCTATGAGTTAAAGGTCTCAAGCCGTAGGTATGGGCACTGAGACTCGGTTCCTAGGTAAGGGCAGAGTCTGGTTGTGGGGTATGGTTATGGGTAACACGCTGGGGACCCGAAGCACCGCCCTCCCCATATAGGGATGCCCATGAAGCTACCCAGACGAAGGCAGACGACCGTGCATCTGTCGTTTTATTTCTCGTTGGTCGCGGATCGGGTGTAGGTTAAATGGCTGATGCGCCGATAGCCCTAAGTGCTCGTTGATAGCCTTAGGGGTTTTGGAATGCCTCGGCTGAGGATTATGGAAGGTGGTCTTCGGTAACTGAGATATATTGCTGTTATTTCAATTATTTTCTAATGATAATTAATTATTTTTTCATTGGTAATTGGAATATTTTTGTCGATGATAAAAAGTAAGAGTAAAGATATCCAAGAGTTTACAAAATGTAATGTAAATCAAGGATGATTCTTTGTGGGAAGATGGAGATGAGAATAAGAGGAAAGGAGAAAAAAATAATTGGTTTTTGAATGCGTCGACAGCCAATGATTAATGCGAATGAAAGAAAGAAGGAAAGAATTATCGTTTTCCTTCTTGTTCGCAGTTTATACGGATGACTCATAGGAGAGGCGATAAAGAAGCGAAAAAGTATGGAAAGAACAAGGAGGGGAATATCGAAAGACGAAGAAGAGAGCAGAAGGAGAAAGACGAAGAAGAGAGCAGAAGGAGAATAGAAAACAGGGAATACGAAGAAATAAATTGCGAAAAAAAGATAATTATGTTCTGATGATTATAATAATAACAATGATCATAATTGTGATTAAGATAAAGACAACCGTCTCTTTTGAAGTATTCTTAACAGCCTGCGCCGTCACGTCTCCACCATCCCCTACCCCTCCCCACCACACCCCTTCACCCACCCCTACCCACCACACCCCTTCCTACCCCTACCCACTACCCCACCCTTTCCGGCCCCGCCCTTACCCTTCCCCACTACCCCATCCTCCCCTACCCTACCCCACTACACCACCAACATACCCCCCCCCCTCATACTCTCTCTCGCGTCCCCTGTTTATGGAAATCCAGTGTTTATTGCGCCAGTGGGAGTCTCGGGTACGCATGCGAGAGAAGGACGGAAAAAGGAGTGACAGGAAGCTTTGTATGAGTGGATAAAGGGGAGCAATCACTCTTCATGAGGAGATATGAGGTACTTCTTGTATGTTGCGGTTCGCGTGAGGGATTGTGAGGGAGGACTCCTTGTTTGTTCCTTTTTGGTTTTGATGTTGATGATGGTGTTTTTTTTTTCTTTCTTTCTTTTTTGTGTTTTATGGTAGTTTTGGTATGTCGTTATTTTGATTACGTTATGAGGTTGGTATGATATGGGGGAGAAGTGGGCGGGGTAATGGTAGCGTGTAGGAGGAAGTGAGAGTGAGGGAGAGGACGGTGTTTGTAGTGTGAAGATGAGTATGCGAAGGTGAGGTGAAGACGCCCGTGTTTATGTTGTCACGCGTGACTGATGGACTGCACGACCCAGCCCGTCACGCCCACGTCTGTGTAATCCCTTCTCTCTCTCTCTCTCTCTCTCTCTCTCTCTCTCTCTCTCTCTCTCTCTCTCTCTCTCTCTCTCTCTCTCTCTCTCTCTCTCTCTCCCTCTCTCTCCTCTCTCTCTTTCTCTCTCTCTCTCTTCTCACCTTTCGCTCTCTTCTCTCTTTTCTCTCTCTTCTCTCTCTCTCCCTCTCCTCCCCTCTTCCTCACCCTCGTTCTTTCTCACTCCCTCCCTCGTTTTCTCTCCCTCTCTCTCCTTCTCTCTTTCTCTAACGTTCTCCCTCCCCCACTCTCTCTCGCCCTTCCATCGCCCCTCCCCTTTCCTCTCCCTCTCCCGCTCCCCGACCTCCAACATCCCTCAGCATCTTCCACCCTCCTCTCCTGTCCACTTCCCTCACCCCCTTCGTCCACCTCCTCTCTTCCTCTCCTCTTTCTCTCATCCCCTTTGTCCACCTCCTCTCTTCCTGTCCACTTCCCTCACCCCCTCGTCCACCTCTTCCTATTCCTGTCCACTTCCCTCACCCCCTCGTCCCCCTCCCTCTCTTCCTGTCCACTCCCCTCACCCCCCTCGCCCACCTCCTCTCTTCCTGTCCACTTCCCTCACCCCCTTCGTCCACTTCCCTCACCCCCTTCGTCCACCTCCTCTCTTCCTCTCCTCTTTTCTCATCCCCTTTGTCCACCTCCTCTCTTCCTGTCCACTTCCCTCACCCCCTCGTCCACCTCTTCTATTCCTGTCCACTTCCCTCACCCCCCTCGTCCACCTCCCTCTCTTCCTGTCCACTTCCCTCACCCCCCTCGCCCCCCTCCTCTCTTCCTGTCCCCTTCCCTCACCCCCCTCCTCCCCTTCCCCCCCCCCCCTCGTCCACCTCCTTTCTTCCTCTCCTCTTCTCTCATCCCCTTTGTCCACCTCCTCTCTTCCTGTCCACTTCCCTCACCCCCTTCGTCCACCTTCCTCTCTTCCTGTCCACTTCCCTCACCCCCTTCGTCCACCTCCTCTCTTCCTCTCCACTTCCCTCACCCCCCTCGTCCACCTCCTCTCTTCCTGTCCACTTCCCTCACCCCCTTCGTCCACTTCCCTCACCCCCTTCGTCCACCTTCCTCTCTTCCTGTCCACTTCCCTCACCCCCTTCGTCCACCTCCTCTCTTCCTCTCCTCTTCTCTCTCTCTTCCCCCAGACGCCGCAGCCTTTTTTGCATTCCCTCCCGCGACTCTGGGCCATTTTGCGACGCGCGGCCTCCCGTCCCCTCGCTGCGAAAACTAATTAAGCCCTTGAATAATTCCGAAAACTTGTCCAAAACTTGCATAACAACAAATGCACACGTGTAACTACATGGTCGAACGAGCCGGAGCCGTGTAAGCGACTGCTCTCCAAATAAACTTGCGATGTTGCAGAAATGTACTGGAAATGCGTGTATATATCAGTGGATATATATATATATATATGTGTGTGTGTGTGTGTGTGTGTGTGTGTGTGTGTGTGTGTGTGTGTGTGTGTGTGTGTGTGTGTGTGTGTGTGTGTGTGTGTGTATATATATATATATATATATATATATATATATATATATATATATATATATATATATATATATATATATATTATATATAAATATATATATATATATATATATATATATATATATATATATATATATACTTGTGTGTGTGTGCATATATATATATATATATATATATATATATATATATATATATATATATGTATATATATTTATATATATATATATATATATATATATATATATATATATATATATACATATATGTATATATGTACATACAGAAGCACACACACACACACACGCATGTGCGTGTCTATGTGAGTGTGTATGTCAAATGGCCAGAGTAAAGGATTGTAGAATGCGTATTTGTGTGTGTATGTGTGTGTGCGTGTTTTTGCATGTGTGTGTGTTTGGATATGTCATTGGGTAGACCAAATCCACGGTCACACACTTTCATTCATATTCTGACCGCTGAGAAATGAATTATAAATGCACTGCCCTTTCCAATTATTTATTCCCTCTTATTTTCCTGCAATTTGTTTGTTTGTGTACGGATGCCATTCCCATTGGTTCTGGATGCTCCTGGAATACCAAGCCGCACCGCGTTGATCGGTACCCGTCTGGCAGGTACCGCTGTATGAAGGTACGCCGGGTTTTAACTCCGTATATGGCTGCAGCAGGAGGAAGTTCTTTGGGCAGCCGTCGAGAACTGGTTTCTGCTGGGCGCCCCTCCCTTACCCGGGGGGGGGGGGGGCCGCTGCTTCTGTGTATTCATTCGGCCCTGCAGATGACTTTTTTAACTTTTACTTTTATTGTATTTTAGTTTTTGTTTATTGTCTCTTTGTTTCTTTTTGTATTTCTGTCTATTTGTCTTGGCCTCTCTTTCTATCTATCTTTCTTTCTTTCTTTCTTACTTTCTTTCTTTCTTTCTTTCTTTCTTTCTTTCTTTCTCTCTCTCTCTCTCTCTCTCTCTCTCTCTCTCTCTCTCTCTCTCTCTCTCTCTCTCTCTCTCTCTCTCTCTCTCTCTCTCTCTCTCTTTCTCTCTCTCTCTCTCTCTCCCCCCTTCGTATGCTATTACTCTTTTTATAACGCTTTATCCATTTATTTTTTAAAATTATTAACAGTCTTTTGAATCTTAGATCCTTACGAAAGAGAAAAGAAATAACGCAACAACAGCTTCCGTAACAGTGATGTATTTTTAGAACTTCATTTGAATGAAAGCGCCGAAAGAGAAGCATCAAAAATACTGGTCAGGTTTCCGCCGAAAAGAGTTCCCTTGTAACATGCGTTTCGCTCTCTCTCTCTCTCTCTCTCTCTCTCTCTCTCTCTCTCTCTCTCTCTCTCTCTCTCTCTCTCTCTCTCTCTCTCTCTCTCTCTCTCTCTCTCTCTCTCTCTCTCTCTCCCTCTCCCTCGCCCTTTCCTCCTATCTCCCCCTCCCTCTCCCTCTCCCCCTCTCTCTCTCCAACAGCAAGTGAAAAAAACAATTCCGAGAATTTCGTTCTGCGGGAAGATATTAGTGTCACTAAATATGTCACTTTGGCGTATGTGCATTCTATTTTTGTCGGGGCGCCTCTGCTGCGTCGGCCATGTTGTCAGTCACTCAGCTGGGATGACGGATGACTAATTGTGTAAACGTACTGAGGGGGAAGGGGAAACGTTGCGGGGTGAAACGTTTTTGGAAGTGGAATACGAAATCGTACAGATGGGTTTATTAAAGAGCTTGTGAATAGTTTATCCGTTCTTTGTGTGTGTGTGTTGTTTTAATATTTGTATTTCAGGGAGGTTTTTAAATTGTATTTGAAAGGATGCAAGATTTTGTTTTGCGTTTAGAACAGCTGTTTGTGGTTTTATGTCTTGTTAATAATTGATGTAATTACTAATGTGTAATACGTAGTGATTATGATAATTATCTCGTGCTGTTCTTATTAATATTATTATTAGAATCATTGATTTTATGTAGTTTTTGATCACATGGTATGATGGTATCGGTGACAAAGAATATTTACCACTATATATAATTACCATCACGGGTTCTGCAATGCATCCGCTGTCATGGAGCAACGACACAAACTGGCACCTGAAAGCAAATCACAAGCATCGTCAGGAAAGTCGTCATCAGGCGCGGAAACACACACACGAACACACTCAGCACTTCCCAAGAACACAGGAAACGGGTCAAAAAAAAAATCATATGATGCGCCCCTTCTCTTTGTCTCTCTCTCTCTCGGGATTAAAGAAAATGACCGCATCAACACACGCCCTTGCCTAGGGTCCCCTGGTATGAAAGTGGGCGGGGCTTTAGAAGGAAATCGATAAAAACAAAGGTCATGGCAATTAAGGCGTGGGTTTGATGTATCGAGAAATGAATTGTGTGTTTATGGAGGAATGCAAGTGTCCGTCAGATATCTTTTTTTCTTATTTCTGGTTTAATGACGTGCGTGTGATGATCACTTGCTCTGAGATTTACATATGTTGTGGTGCATGTTGCTTAGTTTGAAGATGCATGAGGCGTCACGCTTCTCGATGTCTTTTAATTATAGATTGAATCGTCTGGCAATGGAATATACCTCTGCAAGTCATTAGTTTATTTAATGAAATTATACAAGTGGTGAGCCAGTTAATTCGACGCGATATCTAGTGCATATGTAATTTACCAAAGGGGGAGAGAGAGAGAGAGAGAGAGAGAGAGAGAGAGAAGAGAGAGAGAGAGAGAGAGAGAGAGAGAGAGAGAGAGAAAGAGAGAGAGAGAGAGAGAGAAGAGAGAGAGAGAAAGGGAGGGAGGAGAAAAGGAGAGAGGGAGGGATTGAGGGATAGAGACAGAGGGATTGAGGGAGAAAGGCAGAGAGAGAGACAGACAAACAGACAGATAGAGACAGATAGAGGATATATATATATATATATATATATATATATATATATATATATATATATATATATATATATATATATATATATATATATATATATATATATATATATATATATATATATATATATATATATATATAAAGAGAGAGTGGAGAGGGAAATAGATTAATAGATAGATAGATAGAGAGAGAGAGAGAGAGAGAGAGAGAGAGAGAGAGAGAGAGAGAGAGAGAGAGAGAGAGTAAGAGCGTGCGTGCATGCGTGTGTGAGTGTCTTTGAGCTAGTGTTTATTTGATTGGCTAAAGGCGTATCTTCTTTAAGTTTTTGTTCAAGACCGAAATACAGAAATGAAAATGACATCACCATCAGAATGTATTCACAAATGACGTCTGACGCTCATCAGATGTCACCCGAAACGCGTTCGTCATATCACTCTCAAAACGCCATCCCCCCCCCCCCCATCTCATAAGCGGCCGGCTATTAACCGCTACGAAGATCCTGTGCGCGTGGCTGCGTGTGTCATAGAAGCCTCTAAGAAAGGTATTGTGGGGTTTTACTATTCCCTGTGTCTGAGTCACACGGCCGGGCTTTTACACGTTCGCTCCCTCTCTTCCTCTCTCTCTCTTTTGCCCGCTCTCTGTCTGTCTGGGTGACGTCACTGGTTCTGCCCCCTCCCGAGGTGACGTCACGCCCTCACGCAGCCATTTAGGGAGTGGCCACGCCCCCCTCCCAGCCATGTGTGCTGACTCGGCCCCACTTGTCCGCTGACACCCCGGCCCTGGAGTACTGTTGACGGTGCGGCTGCCCGTTGCTTCTGTCCTGGCCGAGAAAAATACTTACGAACAGAAATAGTGCTGTAAGTGCGGTCTGTTTGCAATCACGTTTGGAATGCCCGAGTTGCCAGCGGTGGTTTATCTCGCGTCGCTTTTTCGTCCCACAGTGCTCGAGTGTTTGTTGTGCATTTCATGTGATGCAAGTGATGTCAGTGAGATGGATCTGCAATCGTTCATCATTATTTCGGATGTCATGCCGCGAGATTGGCAACGTTTGTGTAATTACTCCCACGCTGGTGACGTCAGCCAGCGCTCTACGCGAACTGACGCCCTGAGAGAAACGTCAGCTGGGACCATTACAGCTCTGACATGCCCGTGATGTCACCAGTCGTTTATAGGATGTGAAGCTGTAAACATAGCAAGCTTGTGATGAAGTGGCATTGATTTTTGCTTATGGAAAGGCCTTTAATGCTAAATGGTAACTCCAGTGGTGCGATCCTGGTACGTGGAGATCCGTGCTTTAAGGGAAATGAGAAAAAATAGAAAAACGTGTGCACGAATTCGTCAGTTACCCATTCAGCGTGTGGCCGTGACTCCGATTATCAATAGAGTGAAGGATAAAGTGAGCGAGTGTGAGAGCGGGGTAGAAAAAGTATGTGAAGGGCACCATGACAATTAAATCTCGCGAAGGATAACTGTTGTACTCGCTCCTCCGGACCATAAACATATACCAGGCGCGTGGCTGGTCCCCCCTCCCCCCCTCCCCTTAACCCCTCCAGAAGCCTTGCCTCGCCCGGGTTCGTTAATTAACGAATTCGACCGCTAAATATGACTGTGCTTTGGGGGGGTTGGTGATTATGTGAATGTGTAAGTGTGTTTTGTTAGATGACGAATAAGATAAGTAGTTTATAGTGATGTGTGTATCTGTGAAGCTTGTTTTTCTTACGGACGTCTAACATGAATGCAAATCTATGCAGTAAAGTTGTTGTTGTTGAATCCGTATTCCATGTTGGTAGTTTTTTATTGTCATTCATGCTGGTACTCGCCTCTCTAATGTTGCTCTGTTGGTCCGGTATTGGCTTAGCGAGGATTTCAGTGGATTTACTTTTTGAGCTCTGGCTTTCATTTTCATGTATATATTTATTTTATTTATTTATTTATTTATTCATTTTTGTTCAGCACACCGTTAAGGCCGTTACACAGACGGGGTTTGTTGAAGTTTATGTTATAGGAAGTTCATGTGGATAGAAGTATATTTCCTTTTCTACTATATTAATTGCATATGTTTTTCTCTTCCCCTCCCCCCCTCTTCCCCTTCTTCTTACCCTCCTTCCCCTAACCACTATTCCTTCTCCATATGTGTACCCCCCTTCCTTTCATCACCCCTCCCTTCCCCTCCCCTCCCCTGCCCATTACCCCCTTTCTCGTATGTCTACCCCCCATCCCCTCACCCCCTCACCCTCCCCTCACCCTCCCCAGCTGCCAGGTTGTTAGGGTGATGCAGGTGGCACCCTAGTGGCACTGGCGGCGAGGGTGTCATTCTGCGCTTGGAATGAGTGCCGTTCTCCCGTTCTCGGTTTAGGCCTCTTCATGTTATCTCTTCTGCTTTCTTTTCTTTTTGAGTGTCTGGTCCTTTTTCCTTTTTTTCCCTTTCGCTTTCTCTCTCTCTCTCTCTCTCTCTCTCTCTCTCTCTCTCTCTCTCTCTCTCTCTCTCTCTCTCTCTCTCTCTCTCTCTCTCTCTTTCTCTTTATCTCTCTCTCTTTCTCTCTCTCTCTTTCATTTTATCGTCCTTGTTTTTTTCTTCCGTTTTCTCTCTTGCTTTCTCTTTTATGAGCGTTTGTTTTCTTTTGCTCTTGTTATTATCCTTTCCTTTAATTATTTTTTCTAACTTC
>NC_091567.1:15698074-15708074 GCF_042767895.1 Penaeus vannamei
GAGGGATAAGGGTCGAAAGAGGGAGAGGGAGAGAGGGATAAGGGAGGAAAGAGGGAGGGAGGGATAAGGGTGGAAAGAGGAAGAGGGAGAGAGGGGTAGGGGGTGATAGAAGGAAAGGTTGAGAAGCGGGAGAGAGATAGATGAAGATAAAGAGATATATGGATGAGAAAGTGAGAATGAGAGCTTAAGAGCAAGAGAGAGAGAGAAAGAAAAAGAGAGAGGGAGAGTGTAAGAGCAAGAGTGAGAGAGAAAGAAAAAGAGAGAGGGAGAGTGTAAGAGCAAGAGTGAGAGAGAAAGAAAAAGAGAGGGAGAGAGAGAGAAAGAAAGAAAAAGAGAGAGGGAGAGTGTAAGAGCGAGAGAGAGAATGTGTGTAGGAGAGAAAGAGAGAGAAGTTGACGTCGGAGGCCAAGGTATTACAGAGAATGACAAGCAGGCATAGTGTGGCGCCGGTTCAAGGAAGGGGTAGGGGGGAGGGGGGGGGGGGGGGGCAAGGGGCAGGAGGAAGCCAGAGAGGAAGGAGAAAGAGAAGGACCAGAGCGAGGAGGGAAGGAATGGGAAAGAGCAGAAGCAGGAGAGAGGAGAAGAGGAAGGAGAATGAGAAAGATAGAAAACAAGAGGCAGGGGAGAGCAAGGAGAATGATAAAAGACCAGATCCAGGAGAGAGGAGGATAGGAATGAGAATGAGACAGCAGAAGCAGGAGAGAGGCGGGGAGGCATGAGAAAGAGAGTAGAAACAGGAGAAAAAGGAGAATGAGAAAAAAAACAGAAGTAGGAGAGAGGAAGGAAAGAAATGAGAGAGAAGAAGAAAAGAAAGAGAAGGCCCAGAACCAGAAGACAGAAGAGAAGAAAAGGAAAAAAATCAAGCAGAAGGAGTGTACAAGCGGACCTGAGCGTAGCAGTGGCCGGGGCTGGGCAATGGCAGTCCGGTCCGCTGTCCATGACCTACTGCCTCGGTCTTCTGCGTGGGTTGCGTGCGGTGATTTTGTGGGGTAGCGTGTGTCCTTAGTTGCGGGTGTTTTTTGGTGTGTTTGGCCGGGTCGGGTGTAAATGAGGGTGTGTGCTTGTTGCGTTAGTGTGTTTGTGTGTTTTAGAGGGAGGGAGGGGAAAAGGGAGAGAAAGAGAGGGGGAGGGAGAGAAAGAGAGGGGGAGAGAGTGAGAGAGAGAAAGAGAGGGGAGAGAGAGAGAGAGACGGGGGGGGGGGTAGAGGGAAAGAAAGAGAGGGGGTAGAGGGAGAGAAAGAGAGGGGTGAGTGGGAGAGAAAGAGAGGAGGGAGGGAGAGAAAGAGAGAGTGAGAGAGAGAGAGAATATCCATAACGAGTCAAGTCATGGATATCCGAGATTAGGAAACAATTGTCCGTAGAACAGAGCTAAAAGTTTTTAATTAAAGTTTTTCCGGTTTTGTCGAACTTTCCATCTTCTTTTATTCATTAATTTCCAATACACATCAGCTAAAAAAAGACGATAATAATATTTACAGGAAAAAGGGATGTGAACAGAAAGTGAAAGCTAATGTTGGAAATATATTTGTATAAATCTAAAGTTCTATTATCCCCGGAAGTGATGTGAACATGTGTTTTAAATCTCTTGTGAAATAGAGAGAAAACAAACAGAAATATATGAAAATCTCCGGAATTTGAAGAATTATTTCCCGGAAACCAAATCAACGCAGGTATGTTTACCTCAATAATATCGTGTTTTTGGAAATGTTCTATTGATTTCCCTATATTCCTATCAACTGCACTTTTATATCATCAGTTATTGTGTAGTGATTTTTTCCTCATATTTATTCTCCCCGTTTTCTCCTTCGTCAGTTGTTTCCTTGTTTTCCTCCACATTTTTTATATCATAGTTTATACCTCTTCCTCCTCTTCTTTATTATTCTTTTTTGCTCGCCCTTCTGGAGCCACAGGTTCTGATCGCTATGCTGTGCAGATAAGCTTTAGTGACGTCACAGACAAGCTCTTCATTCGCTATGTGCGGGAGAGAGAGAGAGGGAGAGAGGGAGAGAGAGGGAGAGAGAGGGAGAGAGAGGGAGAGAGAGAGAGAGAGAGAGAGAGAGAGAGAGAGAGAGAGAGAGAGAGAGAGAGAGAGAGAGAGAGAGCGAGCGAGGAGAGAGAGAGAGAGAGAGAGAGAGAGAGAGAGAGAGAGAGAGAGAGAGAGAGAGAGAGAGAGAGAGACAGAGAGAGAGAGAGAGACACACAGAGAGAGAGAGAAAGAAACAGTGAGGAAGGGAGGGAGGGAAATAGAGACAGACAGACAGAGACCGTAAGAAAAGAAAAGAAGAGAGAGAGGAAGAGCGGGAGAAATAAGAAGAATAGAAAAGAGAGACAGAGAGAGAGAGAGCGAATGAGTTTGTGTCTGCGTCAATCCATCCCTGTATGTCTATCTGTCTATCTATGCGGGGGTGGGCATTTGCGTTGTCTTACAGCACGTATTCCTGGGCGGAGGCATTGTTTGTATGCGCCGGGTGAGTCCTCACGCGCCCGCCCACTTTCTCGCCTTTGCAATGCACTCGCGGGGGGGAGGGGGGAGGGGGGGGGGGTCTTTGTGCCTGCGTGCGTGCTTGACAGGCCAGACACGCCAGACTTGACCATTTTGTCCCTCGCATTGATTTTCGTGTGTCTTGTCGTGCCCCCGCCCCCCACCCCTTCCCCCTCCCACCACCCCATCCCCACGCTGCCCGAACCTATGTCCTTCCTACCCTCCCTCTTCCCTCTTTCCTTCCAGCTCCCTTTCTACTCGTGCGTTTCCCTGTCTTCCCTTTCCTCCCTTCATACTCCTCTATACCCTTTTCCTATTCTGTCCCCTCACTCATCCTTCTCTACATCTCTATGCCTCTCTTCTCCCTCCCTCCCCTCATCCCTCCTCATTCTCCCTCCTATTCCTTCCTCCCTCTGTCCTTCTTCTCGCTACCCCCTTACCTCCTCCTAGAGAATGGATATAGGAAAGAAGAAGGGAGGAGGGGAGATAAGAGGAAAGAAAATGAGAAGAGAGGAGGATAAATGGGGAAAAATAGAAGAGGAGGCGAAAGAAGGGGAGTGAATAAAAGAGAAATAAAGGGAAGGAGAGGAGAGAGGTGAGAAAGGGATAGGGGATGTAGAGGGAAGAAGAAAGAAAGAAAGGAAAGAGAAATGTAAAGACGAATGTAGAGGGATGGAGTAGATAAAAAAAAAAAAACAGAAATAAGAACAGACAAGAGGAGACAGAAGGAGAGGAGAGAAAGAGATGAGCGATGAAGTAGCGAGATAGATCCACTTTTGAATAGTTAAATCTTGACCTTTTGAAGGCCAAGATAACACGGCGAAAATAACTCGCTTTGGCCTTTCGATATGAAATGGGGTCTGCTGTCATTTATAGAACGGTTTCGGGGCAAGGGTCATATTTTATATATTTAGTTTTCTCGTGTTACCTTTTTCATATATTTAGCTTTCTTCTGTTACTTTCTTCATGTATTTAGCTTTCTTCTGTTACTTTCTTCGTGTATTTAGCTTTCTTCTGTTACTTTCTTCGTGTATTTAGCTTTCTTCTGTTACTTTCTTCATGTATTTGGCTTTCTTCAGTTATTTTTTTTATGTATTTAGTTTTCTTCTGTTACTTTCTTCATGTATTTGGCTTTCTTCTGTTATTTTCTTTATGTATTTAGTTTTCTTCTGTTACTTTTCTCATATATTTAGTTTACTTCTGTTACTTTCTTCATGTATTTGGCTTTCTTCAGTTATTTTCTTTATGTATTTAGCTTTCTCCTGTTACTTTCTTCATGTATTTAGTTTTCCTCTGTTACTTTTCTCATGTATTTAGTTTTCTTCTGTCAGGTATTGTGCTGCGAGGTATTGTTCAAGGGAAGACTTTTTTGAAGATTATTTATTTACCGGTTCGGGTTTACTGTTCTCCTAACTCAAACACACTCATGCACTCTATCTCTCTCTTCTCTCTCTCTCTCTCTCTTTTCTCTTCTCTTCTCTCTTCCTTCTCTCTCTTTCTCTCTCTTTCTCTCTCTTTCTCTCTCTCTCTCTTCTCTCTTTTTCTCTTTCTCTCTTTCTCTCTCTTTCTCTCTCTTTTTCTGTCTTTCTCTCTCTCTCTCTCTCTCTCTCTCTCTCTCTCTCTCTCTCTCTCTCTCTCTCTCTCTCTCTCTCTCTCTCTCTCTCTCTCTCTCTCTCTCTTTCTCTTTCTCTCTCTCTCTCTCTCTCTCTCTCTCTCTCTCTCTCTTCCTTCTCTCTCTCTCCGTTTCCCTCTTTCTCCCTCTCCTTTTCCCCCTCTCCTCCACACCCTTCTTCCTTGCCTGTGCCAATCCCGCAAGCCTATTTATCCACGCCATTTTTCATCTCATTATTATCACCTCGTCGGATATCAAGGCCGTTAATTAACCGCTTAACCGATTAAAGAGAACAGCCGGCCCTCGCGAGATGTTTGTGTCCGGAGGTGGGGGGGGGGGGTGACAGGTTGGAGGAATGGGGGTTACAGGTTGGAGAAATGGGGGGGGGGAGATACGTCGGGGATTTAGGGAAGGGGGAGGTAGGAGGGGGAGGTTGATGGACTATTGGGGAAGGAAAATATATTAGGGATTGCGGGTAAAAAATAAATTGGAGATGCATATTTTATTCATTTATTTATTTTGGGGGGTGAGGGGTGGGGGTGACGTCCGAAAGAAAGATATAAGGGCCGCCCGGATGTGTTTTCTGACAAGGAGAGTATTTGGGTTTCCTTCAAGGAGACCGTGACGTCACTCGTGTGGCCGGGGGAGGGGGGGAGGGGGGAGGGGGAGGGATTCCGTTGAGTGTCGGTGACGTAGAGGGCAGGAGAAGGGGCATTGTTGTTCTTGTTTTGTTTTTATAGTTATAGTAATAAATTGTTTTTTGTTTTTTGTAATTATTATTACTATTTTTATTGTTGTTGTAATAATGATGATAATGATATTATCATTATTATCGATATCATTATCATTATCATTGCCATTATTTTTACTATTATTGTTAATTCTTGATATTGTTGTTGTTGTTATTGTTATTACTGTTATTATTATTATTACTACTATTATTATTATTCGATTATTATTATTATTATTATTATTGTTTGCTTCTGGCCCTTCCTCTCCCCTCTCGCATTCTCTCTCTCTCTCTCTCTCTCTCTCTCTCTCTCTCTCTCTCTCTCTCTCTCTCTCTCTCTCTCTCTCTCTCTCTCTCTCTCTCTCTCTCTCTTTTTTTTTCTTTCTGCCTCATTTTCCCCAGAATTGGATTTCCAGAATTTATGAGGGACAACTTAAACTGTCTGATTCAGTTAGGTTCTTCTTGGCCAGATGAGTTATTCCCCACCCGCTCCCGTCTCTCCCTCTCCCTCTCCCTCCTTCTCCTTCTTCCCCTCCCTTTTCCTAACTCTCACTGCACCCTCTCCCTATTCCCCACTCTCTCCTTTCTCTCTCTCCTTCTCCTTCTTCCCCTCCATCTCCCTGCTCCACTCTCCCTCTTCCTCCCTGTTCTCTCCCTCTCCCCTTCTTTCTCTCTCCCTCCCACTGCATGCTCCCTCTTCATTTCTCTCTCCCTCTCCTTCTCCCTCCCTTTCTTTCTCCCTCCTCTCTCTCCTTCCCTCTTCATTTCTACCCTCTTCTCCATTTCTCTCTCCTTCTCCTTCTCCCCTCCTCTCACTCCCTCCCTCTCCTTCTCCCCTCCTCTCTCTCTCTCTCTCCCTCTCCTTCTCACCTTCTCTCTCTCCTTCCTTTTCTATTTCTCTCTCCCTCTCCTTCTCCCCCTCTCTCTCTCCCTCCCTCTCCATTTCTCTCACCCTCTCCCTCTCTCCCAACCTCACTGCGAGAAATAATAATTGCACATGACAGTCTGGTGGATTTGGCAACAGGTTGTCGGATTTTGCCCCACCTGTGTCCTGCTTATCCGGAATTTTATGATGTTCCTTCTCCTGCTACTTCTTCTTTGTCTTTCTTATAATTTCTTTATAGTTTATTGTATATTGCTTATTCTTCTTATTTGTCTTGTTTTATATATACGGAGGTAAATAACTATGTCTTTATTTTACACTTGCGCTTCCTGATGGAACAATGTGCTGTTTTGGGGTTCTTGTTAAGAGGTGTATTGCTTGTTACTATTATTAATAATTATATGAGACAGTGAGAGGGAGAGGGAGTGGGAGGGAGGGAGGGAGAGAGGGAGGGGGAGAGAGAGAGGGAAGGAGAGATAGAGAGGGAGGGAGAGAGAGAGAGGGAAGGAGAGAGAGAGAGGGAGGGAGAAAGAGAGGGAGGAGAGAGAGGGAGGAGAGAGAGAGGGAGGGAGAGAGAGAGAGAGAGAGAGGGAGGGAGAGAGAGAGGGAGGGAGAGAGAGAGGGAGGGAGGGAGGAGGGAGGGAGAGAGAGAGAGAGAGAGAGAGAGAGAGAGAGAGAGAGAGAGAGAGAGAGAGAGAGAGAGAGAGAGAGAGAGAGAGAGAGAGAGAGAGGGGGAGGGGATGCTTGAAAGAGGACGAAAGTAACTATTTACCAGAAAAAGAAACAATAGTAATCGCGGAAATGAATATGCATATATGTATAGTGTGCTTTGTCATTCAGACAAAAAAAAAGACATAAATACTGCATTCCTGTTTGTTTATTCCGTCTTTTACCCACGTCGCAAAAACTCGCATGCTTCTCCGTTCTCTTTGAGTCTCAGAAACTTCATCATCATCTACTATCTCCATTGCCACCATTATTAAAATCCTTTACTTTTCCATGTTCGCTCCTAGATCCCCCTCCTAATCCATTTCGTCCTATTTTTTCGTTTTCTGCATCTCTTACTCTTCCTCCTTTGTCTCGTCTCCCTTCTCCATCTCCGCCTTTACCTCCTCCTTCAGAACAGCCCTCCCCACCTCCACCAATTTTATACTTCCACCTCCACCAATTTCAAACTTCCACCTCACCCCTTCCACCTCGACCAATTTTATATTTCCACCTCACCTTCCACCTCCACCAATTTTATACTTCCACCTCACCCCTTCCACCTCCACCAATTTCAAACTTCCACCTCACCCCTTCGGGCTCGACCAATTTTATATTTCCACCTCACCCCTTCCACCTCCACCAATTTCAAACTTCCACCTCACCTCTTCCACCTCCACCAATTTCAAACTTCCACCTCACCTCTTCCACCTCCACCAATTTCAAACTTCCACCTCACCCCTTCCACCTCCACCGATCTCTCAGCCCCCACCACCTCCGCTCCCACACCTCCTCCCTCCACCAACATAGGTAAGCCTTTTACCAGACAAACTCGATCTGCCTGCTTGCTTGCTTGCACTGCTGCCCCCCCCTCCTCCTCCCCTCCCCCAGTGTGCTTTCTGCATGCGCGTTTCCCTGTCGAAAACGAAGTCTGTCTGGAAGCTTAAGTGTCCCTTCTCGCACGCTCGCTTTTTCCGAAACGAACTGCGAAGTGGTTTGAGAGGGAGGGAGGGAGGGAGAGAGGGAGGGAAGGAGAGAGGAAGAGAAGGAGAGAGGAAGGGAAGGAGAGAGGAAGGGAGGGAGGGAAGGAGGGAGAGAGGGAGGGAGGGAGGGAGAGAAGGAGGAGAGGAAGGGAGGGAGGGAGGGAGAGTGAGAGTGATAGAGGGAGACAGAGAGGGAGGAAGGGAGGAAGGGAGAGAGAGGGAGAGAGAGAGAGAAAAGGGGAGAATGTTTGAAAGAGTGGGAGAAAGAGATTGAGAAGTTAAGGGATAGTAAAACAAGGGAAAGGGAGAGGGTGAGAGGGAACAGACGAAGGAGACAGGAAGAGAAAGAAAGACTGAAGGAGAGGCATAGAACGAAAGAAAGGAGAAAAGGAATAAATGAAACCGGGAGAAAGAAGATGAGAAAGAAAGGTGTACGAGCAAAGAAGAGTGGAGAAGAGGAAAAGAAAGATGAGAGGGAAGAAACAGTGCGAAAGAGAAATGGAGGCAGAAAGGATGAGAGGGACATGAAAAAGGACGATTCGTATTTAGGGAAGAAAAAGAGAGAAAAGAAATGGCAGATTTTAAGCCAGAGAAATGGAAAAGGAAAGAGAATGGGCAAGACCGAGAGAGAGAGAGAGAGAGAGAGAGAGAGAGAGAGAGAGAGAGAGAGAGAGAGAGAGAGAGAGAGAGAGAGAGAGAGAGAGAGAGAGAGAGAGGGAGGGAGGGAGGGAGGGAGGAGAGAGAGAGAGAGAGTAGAGTAGAGTAGAGATTATAAACTCATTAATAGAAAGAGCGAACTATACATCGACTTAGAGGGATATAGAGAGAGACGGAATAGGAGAGATAAATAAATAAAAAAACACCGAAAAAAAGAAAAATAGAAAGAAAACATCAAGAGAGAGAAAGAAATGAGACTCAGCCTAGGTGTGGTATTCGTGATTTGTGGTTATGGCCTCTGTTACGTTGGTATTTTTGTGAAAAGGGTGGCGTGATTGGGGAATTGGCAATACTGTTGTTGTTGTTGTTGTTTTTTGGCCTTTGTTTTTGTGTTGAGATTTCGTTGTTGTTGTGACGATATCGAAATTGCATTGTTGATGATTGTAGGGTTATTATAGTTGTTGTATGAAGAGGGGAAACGTTGGGATTGTTTTGGTGATAATAATAGTAATGACGATGATGGGGCTAATGGTGAGTGATAATGATAGTAATGATAATTAAGATAATAAGAAAAATAATAATAACAACAAGAACATTAACAGTATTGATAATTGTTATATGTTAATGCTGCTATTGCTCTTATTTTTGTTATTGTTGTACATATTGTTTATCGACTTTTTCACGACTTTTCCCCTGTTTGTCCCCTTGCTTCTCCTCCTCCCTCCTCTAAATTTCCCCCCATTCCCTCCCTTTCTCTTCTTCTTCCCTTATTTCATTCTCCTTTCCTCTCCCTCTTTCCCTGTTCTTGCCCCCCTTCGTCACGCAATTCCCCCTTCCCGCTGGCTTTCTTAAAGTACGGTCCTCTGAAGAGCTGTGTTATAAGAATAATGTTTTTTCGAGTTTTATTTTTATTTGTCTTATTTATTTATGCCATACTGCTTTACGTCCTTCGCGCTCGTCTTTTTTTATTTGTTTCTTTGATTATTGGGTAGATGTGCTCGGTATATATATATATATATATATATATATATATATATATATATATATATATATATATATATATATATATATTCATCCAAAGACCCACAGGTCATGAAATGAATGCACTAGCAGCTTGGACGTTGCACAACCTCTCGGAAAGGACAATTAATGAATCGTTTTCGAATCCGTAATTGGTGTCGGGTTCATTTCGGAACGTGAACTACAACAACAACAGTAAAACAAAAGCATCGAACAAAGGCCCTCTTCAAGACTCTAACCTGGTGTTGTTGTGCTATTGTTGTTTTGTTGTTTTTATCGTTGTATCATTGTTGTCGTTGCTGCCACCACCATCATCATCGTTATCATCCTTATTATTTTTATCATTATCATCCCAATCTACATAATTTGTTTGTTTATTCTTATTGTTATTACTATTGTTATCGTCATCATCGTCATCATCCTCATAGAATGATTTTATTTTTTCTTATTTGTTTTAATGATTTGTTTATTTAAATACTAAGTCATTTATTTATTGCAAAATCTCGTCTAATTCATTATATCTACCAAAACAGCAGAAATGAGGTATAAGATAAATTACCTTCCCAAGAGACAAAGACTTTCCAGAACTTTCCTTGAAGAAGAAGGAAAGAATAAGGAGAGAAGGGGGAAGATTTTTTGCTTGGGGGTGGGGGGAGGAACGAAATGAAAAGGGGGAAGAGGGAAGGAGCGAGAGAAGGAGAAGAGGAGGAAGAAGGAATAGGGAAGAATGTGGCATGGAGGAGGAAGGAAGGAAGGGAAAGAGGAAGGGGCAAAGGGAATGGGAAAGGATGAAGAGAATAATGGGAAAAGGAAAAGGGAAATGGAAAGGAAATAAGGTGGGGGGGAGAGGAGGAGTAGGAGGAAGGGGGGAGGGGGGAAAGTCGTGAAAAACGAGACAGTTCAGCTTCGGAAAACCAGACATTGTCCCG
>NC_091567.1:15713074-15715574 GCF_042767895.1 Penaeus vannamei
TAAACATCACCACCATCACAACCATCACCACCACCACCATCACAACCATCACCACCACCATAAACATCACCACCACCACCATAAACATCACCACCACCACAACCATCACCACCACCACCATAAACATCACCACCACCACAACCATCACCACCACCACAACCATCACCACCACCATAAACATCACCACCACAACCATCACTACCAACGGCACCACTATCACCACCAACATCAACACCACAGACATCACCACAACCATCACCACCACCATAAACATCACCACCACCACCATAAACATCACCACCACCACAACCATCACCACCACCACCATAAACATCACCACCACCACAACCATCACCACCACCATAAACATCACCACCACAACCATCACTACCAACGGCACCACTATCACCACCAACATCAACACCACAGACATCACCACAACCATCACCACCACCATAAACAGCACCACCACCATAAGCATCACCACCACCACAACCACCACCACAACCATCACCACCACCATAAACATCATCACCACCATAAACATCACAACCATCACCACCACCACAACCACCACCACCACCACCACCATAAACATCACAACCATCACCACCACCACAACCACCACCACCACCACCATAAACATCACAACCATCACCACCACCACAACCATTATCACCACCATGCGGGCGCCACCATTCTCCTGAGGGAATTTCTGCCGTCATTGCTTTTGCTTTTCTGTAAATGCTGATTCATGGTGTCCTTGTCTCATCGGCTTGTCTTATTTGCTTCCACTACCTCCTTATTCATTATCTCTTTCTATCTATCTATCTACCTCTCACACTCTCACTCTCACTCTCTCTCTCTCTCTCTCTCTCTCTCTCTCTCTCTCTCTCTCTCTCTCTCTCTCTCTCTCTCTCTCCTCTCTCTCTTCTCTCTCTCTCTCTCTCTCTCTCTCTCTCTCACTCTCACTCTCTCTCTCTCTCTCTCTCTCTCGCCCAAATTATTTTCTTCGGCCTGAACACATACAAATGCCCCCCCCCCCCCCCCCCCCCCCTTTCTCCCAGCCCGCGAAATCACCTGGAACTCACTCTTTTGTTGTGCGAAGCCTTGTCTACTTCACTCTGTCCCTCTCAATCTGTCTGTCTGGCTGTCGATATGTCTGTCTGTTTGTCTGTTTATCTACCTATCTGTCTATCTGGCTATTTGTATGTCTGTGTATCTATATATCTGTTATCCTGTCTTTCTATCTGTTTCTGTTCTTTTCTCTTCTACTTTCTCCTCTTCTCCTTCTTATCCCTTCCTTTTTCCTCTTCTCTCCTTCCACTTTCTCTTCCCATCTTCCTTCTACCTCCCTCGCCCCCTCTTCTCTTTCATTCACTCCATCTCTTCCTTCTTCCACTTTCCCTTAGCCTTATCTTCTCTCCTTTCTAAAGTCCTCCGCCCTTGTCTTCCCCCTTTTTCATCTCCCTTCCCACCTCTGTCTCCAACTCCCCTCTTCCACTGTCCTTCCACCTCTGTCTCCTCCTCTTCCACTGTCCTTCCACCTCTATCTCCTCCTCTTCCACTGTCCTTCCACCTCTATCTCCTCCTCTTCCATCTTTCTTCCACCTCTATCTTCTCCTCATCTTCCACCTTTCTTCTTTCCTCTATCACCCCCTCCGTCATCCGCCCCCGGTCTCCCTTTCCCTCTTTCACATTCCAATTCTCCCTTCCCTCCTCTATCTTTCCTTCCACCTCCAATCTTCCCTTTCCGCTCCCGCCTCCTTCCACCTCCAATCGGCCAATTCCTCTTCCACTTCCCTTACATCCTCTATCTCCCACTCCCTCTTCCACCTCCAATCCTCCCTTTCCCCTTCCACTTTCCCCCCACCTCCAGTCCTCCCTTCCCTCTTCCACTTTCCTTACCTCCTCTATCTTCCCCTCCCTCATCCACTTCCTTCCGCCTCCAATCCCCCCTCTCCTCTTCCACTTTCCTTCCGCCTCTAATCCTCCCTTCCCTCTCCCACTTCCTTCCACCTCTGTCTCCCTTCCCGCTTCCACCTCCAATCCTCCCTTTCCTCTTCCACTTTCCTTCCACCTTCCACCTCCAATCACCTCCCCCCCCTCCCCCCCCTCCATATCCTCTCATCAGCGACAGGCGAGGTCAGTGATCCAGAAAGTTCGAGGCTTCCGGGGTTTCAGTGTCTTGCTGGCCCTTTAATTGATTTATTGTGTTTATTCTATTTTATCTATTATGTATTCATTTATTTATATTTTTTATTATCTATTTTTTATTTTTCTTGAATTAATTTTCTTATACTTTTTTCGTATTTTCTCACACTGTTTTATTCTTCGATTTAATTTTTATTTTATTTATTTTTTCTTTATCTGAGTTGGTGGCTTTTCGTTTATATTTTTTAGCTTCTAATATTCATTTTTCTCTGAGCTGCCTAATATGTTTTTTTTTCCAATATTTTATTTCTCTCTCTCTCTCTCTCTCTCTCTCTCTCTCTCTCTC
>NC_091567.1:15730574-15733074 GCF_042767895.1 Penaeus vannamei
AAAGAGCCTTTAAAAGAAAAGAGTTCTAGCAAGACAGGTAGTGAAAGTGTAACAGAACCCTCAGCTGTGATAAATGGGGAGAAGCATGAAGCGGGTAAATCAAAGGACACACAGATAGAGTCTCTAGAGGACCAATCATCGAGTCTGAGTTTAAAGCCACCACTGCCTAAGGACCAAGTAACAGAGAAGGGGAAGCCCTCTGCCAAAGATGTAGCATTGCCGAAAAGTAGCAGTAGAGGTGAAAAGGAGGACATGGTTACAGAGCAACCAGAACCCATGGAAGTAGAGTCAGCTACTCCTACACTGTCTGTGAGTGCCCCAGGCCCCACAAAGACATCAGGGAGTGCAAAGTCAATTGGATCTGTCGCCTCAAATGAGGGCACCCTGAAGGCATCAGACTCCTCATTATCTAGAGAATCTGTTAGTCCAATGAAGTGTGATGCAGCGTTGGCTCCCATACCTCAGGAAACACCTAAGAAATCGAAATCTCCATCTCCAAGCCAGACTCCAAAGGTGAGGAAGGTGAAGTCAAAGTCCATAGTCAAAACATCGTCTAAAAATTCAGTCGAAGGCCAGCCATCGGAAACAATGGCTGTCAATGGTGAAAGTATTAGGGTTGCCCCATCTCCTATTCCCAAAGTAGATGAGACTGAAAAAGTTTTGCAAGAAACGGCTGATAAGATTAAGCTTTCTGAGGAATCACACATTCCTATAATAGTGAAGACAGGGGATGGGGAAACTCAGGTCATAGAGACGGGAAATGATGTCGCCACAACCAAGGAAGGTGAGTCGGTCAGTGAGCCTCGGCGGAAGGAAAGTGAATCAGCTACAGAGTCGGTTTCAAGTAAAGATGCTAGCCAATGCTCATCCATGTTGTCAACCCCGGCTCGGAGTCGAGCTGGTTCTGAGTCATCCACGGAGGCTCGACCATCCCGTACAGACCCTGCCAAACGTCAGTCCAAAATATTTAAGGCGGCTGCTATGTGGGAGAACCAGGGAACGCAGCCTCCGCCACCTCTCGAGAAACCAAAGAAAGCAGTACGAGCTGGTGGGAAAGTTATGACTGACCTTGCCAAGAAGTTTGAGGAAAAACCAACCATTGACCGGAAGAGTAAAGTGGTACCATTATTTAAGGTAAATTATTAAAATGTAATCATTTGTGTATGTTCACACTCTCATGTGTCAGTCACCAGGTTAAATTGTCACAGTAAATGGTCAGTGTCATAAGCATGGTGTTGGTATGGATGGTATTTTACATGGTACCTCACTCACACGTCACTTCAATATTTATGTTAGAACATTAACTTATATGCACATAATGAGAAAAATTCTTGGGGCATTCTGTGACTCAAAAATTTTCTCATTATGCTTAGCATAGCTAGAACTTTATGTTTTCACATCTGTGTTTATGATAACATGTAGAGTTCCTTTATGTAAGCAGTTGAACAATTATGTGTTATATAAATTTGTGTTTTTAGTTACTGAAGATTAGTTTGTTGATTTAAATAATGAATTTTATTTATTTCTCTTTAGTTTTTTAAACGTGCTAAGGGACCTATACTACTGTAGACTTTTTTATGTCTTTCCAAAAAGAAATCTGATATATGTTTTTTCTCAAACAGGTGTCTGATGCAAGGAAAGCCTTTGAGCAAAAGCCAGCAGATAAGCCAAGTGTCATCCTGAGGAAAAAGCCTGTAACAGAATCTTTGCCGTCATCACCAACAAACAAAGACACTCCTACATTGGCCACAACGCAGTCTGGACCAATTGTATCAGAAGAGGGAGTCAAAGGTCTGAAGCCTTCCACAGAGAGTACAACAGCAGTGGATCTGAAGAAAGAGAAAACTCCGGTCAAGGAAACAACCTCCAAAGCAGACACAGAAAAGGAGAAATCACCCAGGGTGGTTGCTAAAGAACCTGCTAAACCTAAAGAAATTGCAAAGTCAGAATCTCCCAAACCGGAAATATCAAAAGTTAAGTCACCACAGCCTGAAAAGGTTGATCAGATCCCTGTTGAGAAGGCAGAGAAGAAAAAACCTGAGGAAGAAGAGAAAAAGGAGAAAGTTGAGGATGCCAAGAAGACTGCAGCTGCAGACAAGCCACGGGTTGGTGCTGATGAAAAGTTGGTCACTACGAAGACTCCCACTCATACCCTAGAGGTAAGTCCTCGGGAAATGGTGACGAGCTCTGAAGAGGAAGAGGCTGTTGTAGTGGGTGGTCTTAACTTGAAGCTTGGTGGTGTGGGTAAGATATCAGAAGTAGGGACTAAGCAAGAATTGCGAAAGGCTGAGTCATCAGACTCCTCGGACTCAGAATCAGAGGCAGAAAAACTTCTCAAGCTTTTGTCGGAGAAGCGAGAAAAAGTGGAAGCTGCGAGGAGAGAAAAGCTACGCAAGGTGTCAGAAGCCAAGGAGCGAGAGATCAAGAAGGACATGCCATCCATCAAGGAAGAACCCCAGTCTAAATCTCCCTCTAAATCCCCCTCTAAATCTCCTTCTAA
>NC_091567.1:15740574-15743074 GCF_042767895.1 Penaeus vannamei
TGAGGAGGTGAAGCCCCGTGAGCGATCCCCCTCACAACAAGTGCAACGGCCCCCAGTAGTTAAGGAGGTCCAAGCCATTCCACCCGAACAGGTTCTTGCGCCCACACCACGGGATGAGCCAGAAACTTCCACCCCTTCAGTTCCTATTGTGCGGCAGGTTAGGATAGAGACCAGCCCAGGCGTAATGCGTCTTGCTACTCTTGTGGTATCTGGGCCTCCCGGCAGGGCTCCGGTGAGCTCTTTCCCTTTTTCAGTTGCTCCTAGACCTCCCCTTGGAGCTCTCCCCCAATGTACATGACAACTGACTCCTCCCCCAACCTAGGCCAGAGCCTTGGGTAATGCTGTGGTGCCCTGGTCATCATTCCACTGAGCCCTGTAGAGTTTTGCATAGTGTAGCATTCCGTATGTACACTGCACTAGACTCATGAGAAATATGGGGTTATTAGACTGAAGCCAAAGAAGTAGCTTATTGCTTCTCTGAATTGTATGAAAACTGTGTCGCTAAAATATTAGAAGTCTTTAAGGTTAAGTATGACTTCGATATGTTGATATGATTTATGTGGAGGATAAACCAAAAAAAATTTGTAGCAATATCATCATGCTAAATGGTTGTTCAAGATTGTGTGATTGCAGCCTATTTGGTTTTCTTTTGAAATCATCCATATTTTTGGCCATTGAGTTACTTTTATTTATAAGCCTTTATTGATTTTCTAACAGGCTCTTACATTAACAGCCTACTCATAAGAAAAATTGCTTTATCCCAGAGCAACAAAAAGTATTTCATAATTAACTGCAATTTTTACACAATTGCTTTATAAATTTCCTTATTGCACTCCTGAACAGTAAATATGTCATTCTTATACCTTAATGAGTGGTAATTTTCTGGTGTTTTTAATTTTTGGTGTAATCTGTTATTATGCTTGCAATTGGAACCTTGCTAGTTTCCTTGTGTAGCATTTGTCTTTGCTTTCATGTTATTTACTAGAAAGGCTTTTTAACATTTGAAAAGTATGATATTACAGGTGAGCTTTCCATCATACAACAGACAGTATTAACCCAAATCAAAACCCTGGCTATAGTTGAAGTTTATAAGTAGAATTTTCTACAGCTAGTAAAAGTTTATTTTTTTTTAAATTAAACTAAAACTATAGATTATTGACTAAGCATTTCCTTCAGCTTATGATATTAGTGCAGGAAAACCCACAATTCTTGTAACCATACTCAACAGATGTAACATGTCCACGTGAAGTACACAGTGCAAAATTGAGTAAGGGATGAATTTACTAACAGATCCAAGTTCTGTCCTTGATCTATGGAAAATAAGAACTTTGTCTATTGCTTTGCTAGTAACTAGAGACCCATATTTCAGGGGACACCTGGAAGGATCCCTGAGCAACAAAAAATGCTGGACGCAGATCGCAAGAAGTCGGAGATGGAAATCATTCTCAACAAGAAGAAGCCTGAGGAACAAGATCCTAAGATAAAGAGCAAGAGATCTTCCTATGCAGAGATCCAGCTTACCTCCCCTACCACCAAAGAGGCTCCAAAACAGGAGTTCAAAACAGAAGTACGTGTGTAGCTGTTTTGAGATTGCAACTGTAATATTTGTTGTTTATCCTAAAGGATTATGTTGCTAGAAAGGGATGATATTTTTTTTTCATTTTCTTTTTCTTTTTTTTGCCAATCATGTCTGAAAGATTCTCTCATCATGATCTAACAGATTTCCATTTTCTTTATAGGACAAACAGGATAACATAAGCAGACAAAATTATTTGTCTTAAGAAATTACAAAATGCATGATTAATTCCATGCTATTTAGTTTGTTTTCATTTTTACCTTTTCCCTTTTTTCTCTCACTTTCTTTTCTCTCCTTTCCCTCCTTCCTATCTCTTTCCTTCTCCCTCACCCTCCCTTCTCTCCCTTTCTCTTGCTATTCCTCCCTTCTTCCCCTTCTTTTCCTCTCTCCCTCCTTCCATTTCTCTTTATTTTCTTCCTTCCTCCTTCTCCCCCTCGCTCATTTAATTTTATTCTAATTCATCCTTATATACATCTTTGGCCATGTTTTCTTAGGTCCGCCATAATGTAGCACCTTCTCGTGGAGTCGGAGAGGCACAGTTGCAGAGAGCCAAGCGTGAGCGCATTATTCCAATCATGCTAGAGGATGACGATGATGATGACGACCGCACCACCAGCGAGAGCCTTTCTCATAGTGAGAGGTAAGAGGTATCAGTTTAAAAGGAATGTTGAATTCTGTGACATAGGGATGCTGGGAAGAAAATTTCTAATGCTATAGGTCATGGAGTGTATACTGAGGGCATGCATATATAAATATTTGATTCCACAGTAACACATTATAGATTTTTTATAATTTTTGCAGTATACAACATTTTTTACGGAGATTTTGAAATCAAAGCTATTATTTGAAAGGAAAGAAGGAAATCTTTAGCCTTCATTTTCATATGGTAAATGAATCTCATAAGATTCCTGGTTTAGTGAGGTT
>NC_091567.1:15770574-15780574 GCF_042767895.1 Penaeus vannamei
GTCATGAGAATCTGTGCCTGTCAAGTGTAGCAGAAGGAGGTGAGATAGTAACAGATGCACAGCAAACTGACAAAATGCAGGCTGCTGTTCCACAAGTTGCTGCAACCACTTCGCAGCCTGGCTTTACTCTTGAGTCTGTCACAAAGAGTATCTGTGACCACCTTTCTCAACTAGAGAGTGATATTACTTCACGCATTGGGAACATGGGAGTGCATGAGCAAGGCACTGTAGTACGGCCCACAGGCACACCCTGCCGTCTTCCTACAGCTTCTTCTGTACCATCTCTTACCACCTACGGACTCTCACCAGCACTGGCCAGTCGCCGCAGTGCAAGACCTACCAACCTAGACTTAGCTGCAGCAGGTATTGACAATCACAAGGCCCCACAAGCATCACAGGCGCACACGGTCACAACTGCCAGCAAGGACAGCAACCACATTCCCGTAAGTGAGAGTGAAGGAGTTAAGTATGCACAAATTAAGAAACTTGGAAGTGGCACAGGGGAAGTGGCCCCTTCAGAGGATGGAAGTCAAACCCCCACAGAGTCAGGTGAGTCTACAACGTCTGGCCCTGATGACCAACGGGGTGTCAGTGAGAATGATGATGAGAGCGTAATGGACAGGATCACCAGGAAGAGTTACTATTCACGTTTCCAAGAAATTAAGAAGCCAAAACTGAGACGAGCCAACACCAAGGAAGACATGGACCAGCAACTGGCAGCAGCAAAGGCTCGACTCATGAAGGAGGACCAGGAGCGTGCTATGAGAGATACCCTCAGTCCCCACAAGTATACCTCCCCCCTTGGTTCCCCTCGAGCCAATGTTACGTCACCCCCCTCATGGGAGAACCCTCGCCGTCACTCTCGCAAGTCTTTGCCACCAGAAGATCTGAGTCAGGCCTATTCGGGTGGACGCCGGGGTGCATCTCTGCAGCCAGATGACCTACCTGGCATCCGTCGCTTGACCTCTGTCCAACCACCAGACGTGGCCATGGGGGTCAAGCGTCGTCTGCCTTCCATGCCTCCTGATGAGCGCATCCGTTCCTTCCGTGCCCCATCTACACCTAGGGAGTCTCTCTCTGGTCGTCGTGTAAAATCCATCCCACCAGAAGACAAAATGTATGGCCAGCGTGCACCATCAACTCAGCCTGAGGACATCAGAAGACCATCACCTGTCAAGAGCCCCGAGGTAAAGGCTGATGATAATAATGCCATGCCTGATGTTGTAGCTGCTGCTGCAGCTGCAGGAGCACTAGCAGGAGAAGTGGCAGCTGTTGCAGCTTCAGACGGAACAAAGGAGAGAGGTAAGTCCAAATCTAGAGAGCCGTCTGTAAGTCGTTTGAAGAGTCCTGAACCCACGGAGTCCTGGAGTAGTGCCAAGGATGAGACTCGCACTCAGGCCCGTGAGGAACTCTCTCGTCGTCTCACTCACCTAACACGCATCTCTGGCACAAGTGGAATAGCAGCAGCTAAAAGAAATGTTGGTCTGGCAGGAGGCAATGCAAGTGATGGAGCTGGCATTCGGCCATACCGACGCACCAACACTACGGGACTTCTGGGAGAACCTACTTCTACCCAACCAGGAACCAGTACTAGCACTGGCAAGACCCTTACGGAGAGACCTGCATATCGTCGTACAAACACCATGGACCTCCCGCCTGCTGATGCGAGAGCACGGCCTGGGAGTGAATACAGGAGGATGCTTCAGGACCCCGCTCGTCGCTACTCTGCCGCCAGGTGGGTTCCTTGAGGCTCTCCTGCCCTGCTGTCAGGTCCTTCAATTTGCAGTCTGGCAGCAGCATCTCCTCCCACTCATCTCCTGTAGCAGCAACACTAGCAGTAGCGCAACTACCAGCACCCTAAGTAGTTGTACTATCCATGTCAATAGTAGAAGTAGCAGTCTAAATCAACCTTAGTGAGTGGCAGTAGGATGTTCCCATCACCGTTAGATACTCCCACAGATGTCCTGCAAGTGATGGCACCCCTGCCAGGTGGCCACCTCCCGTCCTCCAGCGGTGAGTAGTCGTGAGAGCAGAGACACCCAGATCACTTACTAATCTCACATTTCATGCTTGCTCCTCATCCTGTTAAAGCACATATTTGTTTTTGTCTTCTGTTAAGTTGTTCTTTGTCTTAAAGATGTGTCCTAAATAATAGCTCTGACCAGGTGCGACATTTCCTCATTTCTTTGGGGGAGGGGGCAAGGTTGGGGAGTGAGTCTCTAGGGTGCTGCAAGTCCCCCAAAGAAAATTTTTGAAAATGAGCTATTGTAGGACCATTTTTTAGCTACAACCAGAGCTATGAAGCTGTAATTTGGGCAAAAATAATGTTGGAATGTGGCTCTTGGGGGGGGGGAGCAGCCAGACCTTGAGGGGGGCAATCAGTCAGGGGGGGCAAATTGCCCACTAGTTCCACCCCAAATGATGTCTCTGACTGATCTTTGGAGAATTATGCATTGCAAACCCTGAAGGATTTATGTACAATGCATGCTGATACGAGTCCCTGGCAGTACTATTTATATTGTTATATACATAACAGTGAAAGATGGAATAATGCACTGGCCACATTTATATCATGAATATATATAACCTCTCCAAACGGGATTCAATCCCTTGCCGCCATTGCACGTGAATGCAAGATGGTCGCTCTAACCACTCGTATACGTCGTATAGTGGGTTGTGTACGAGTGGTTTGAGCAACCATCTTGCATTCACATGCAACAGCGGTGAGGGATCGAATCCCAATTGGAGAGGTTATATACATTCATACATAACAGTGAGAGCTAACAGCTTTGGAAATATTCCTATACCCTGTAAACTAACCTCAAGAGAGAATTTCACAGCAACCTTAATGTTCCATTGCATTTTCTGTTGCATGAAGCTCATGTAATGCATATACTACATGGTGTATTGCATAATATTGCTCCCTTTATGATTACATTACCATTAACAAATTTTTACATGGTAAACCAATTTAGCATTATTATACTGTTGCTGCATTTATACACCTATTTTCAAGCTATATACATAGAACTAATTAGCTGTTTCAATAATGCAATTCCAACTGTAATACCCATTTTATTGACTTATGTTTTACAAACCTAAATATTTACCAAATGTTACTAACCTATTGATGCAATTTCTTGAGTAGAAATAAATGAAATATGATTTGTATAAAATGATATTACATTGTAAAATATCTTTCTTGATACTCATGTTGTTAATACAATTTATGATTGAAAAAGAAAATCACAAATGAAGGTAAATCAGCCCTTCGTAATATCTTCTAGGAAGATATATCTTTCAAGCCTCATACCTTTGATAACAGTTTTACAATATTTTTCTCTATGATGCTGAAGACCTGTGACAATTCCCATCAAACTGGTGACATTCCCTCGTGTTTAGACTTTGGACGAATCACTTGCTCAAAACCCTTTTTCTTATCACCACCACCATCACCTGTTATTTACAACCACACAATGACCAGGACCCAAGTTGTGATACGAACTGTCTGACATTAATTGTTTCCTCCATCTTGGCGTTGTGGTCAGCATGGCCCGGGTTGGGCTTACTGGATTGGTCTTCCTACAAGAGTGAGATACTGCCAGTGTTTGCATGCAGTCCTACTAAAAGAGGATTTTTTTTTTTTTTTTTTTTTTTTTTTTTATTCTGTATCTTACCTTGGGTACTTTTCTCTTTTTGTACTGTAATTTTAGGCTTGGCTGCAATTATTCTAATTTATGATCTTTCCATGTTTGATTTTATAGGAATTCTTTATCTACACCTGAAATGAAATAGCCTAGAATCTTTTTTATTGATCGTTTAAATGTTATCAGTGTTCCCTCAGAGATTATACATTAGTACAGATGTTCAGACAAGAATTTTAAGGAAAGTTAACAAAAAATAAAATCAACACATATTCACATTAGGTAATTTGATAAAAAAGAACTATGTCTGTGTAATAGACATTAATGCTTATTAATGCATTTTAACAATTATAAATTAACTTTTCTTTATGATTATACATTCACTAATATACTGAAATCATATAAAACAACAGTAACTTTACTAATTGGCTTAACAAACTAGCCAGTTTTTGTAAGACAGATTACTGTTGACAATTAACCATAGCATTAACAGATTCAAGACTTCTTGTATATGAAAAAGTAATTCACTTCTTTTGCAAACCAATCATCAGGACACTTGTGGAAGATGAGGCTCTCAACACTACCCCAACCCGTACCACGTCTCGTCTAACTTCGCCGACACCCCAGAGTTCAGCTTCCTCCAGCTATCGAAACTACTCTACCTTGGATTCTCCGAGATACTCCAATGCATCTTCCTCCATCACACCATTGTCTCGCAGAACGTCTTTCTATCGATACTGAATTACTGTATGGGTTTCTTTTACAAGCAACACATTTTGTCCATTGAAGTTATTTTGGACTTTCTCTTTTTAAGAAAATGAGGAATATTGATTATTTTGTTTTTAAAAATCAACAAGAGTGAGAAACTGTCATCCAATACTTTTACTCTTGTATACTTATATGTACAATTATTGTATTCTTCCCAGTATTCTACTGCAAGTCTATTTTTACATATTAATATTTTTTATGTAAGTTCTGTCAATAGACTTTTACCATAATTTATCCCCATATGGCATTTCCCATTTCTGTAAGGAAAGCCATTGTGTGCATTGGCTGAAAAAAAGTAAAAGGGAGAAAAAGCATTTTATGCATAGAGTAGCATAGAGTGGACTTTTATGTTTTCTAAATGCTTTTTTCTATACATGGACAAGAAAGTACATCTTATTTTGAAACACTAATTATGAGCCTTCTGTCACACTATCAACATCCTAGTTATTAATCAATTGTTTTTTGCTTCATTCTATTATCGTTAGATATCCATTTTCAGATGTCTGTTTTTATAATGCTTGTTTTTTTCAAATATAGTAATATAATTTATTGCTTTGTATATGTATTTATTTAAGTTTTAACTACTTATTTTGTAGAGAGGAAAGTTTGAACTGGTGCTAATTTCTTGGGTGTTTATATGAATGTCTCTTGTGTGATAACCCACACTTACATTGCTGTACATAATGCAGTTAGCCAGAACACCATTTCTACTATAAACAGCATAATCAAATTTATTGCAACAGAATCAGTTACCTCCAGTATTACCAAGATAAATCCTAAATACATATAATCTACCTGCAGTCACACCCTCTAAAACAAGGAGGCCTCTCTGGAGCTCTTGTGAGTCCAATCGAGGAGCTCCCCGTCATATTGTGGAGAACTGTCAGTTCATGCTCTTCATTTACTTTTAAAACCTCATGCAAGATTGTTAACCTTATATTCACCCTTAACAGACCATTCAAAATCACTAAGTTTAAAAGAAAAAATGATTAGGAAATAAAGAACCACATTTGTTTTGAAGCACTATATCCTGACAGTATCTACATCCTGCTTTATCAAAAGCACATATACCTCCTGATGCTGTTCCACTGGAGCAACCATCAGGAGAAGCTCTTACCCTCTTATGCCAAATCAGATGTGTGCATTGGCTAAGCCTATCCCATAACAATCATATACAGATAAGCACACTATCACATCACTCAGGGTACTTGTGGTGTTCTGGATCTCCCTTGCAGTGCTTCCAGTACTCAGGATTATCATGATCATTGCTCACAAATGTTATACAAATATGGAAGTATTCTGAAGGTATGCCTACATCAGTAACATTATATGCTTGTACAAGTGAGGAAACTTGTCTCAATTGATGGTTCAAATTTGTTATACAAGTTAAATACTTTTCTAAACAAGTCACCTGCTTCATTTTTAAAATCTTACTTTTTTCAGAAACAAGTTTATTAGGTCAAATTAAGTCTTCAATTGAGAGAATATAATAATACAATAACATGAATTTGAATATCTTATAGTACATGTATGCAATCCTACAGAAATTTGTAATAAATTGTGCAACTGCTCTACTTTACAAAATTTCAGCACATCTCCATTTTGGATAGATTCATAACTATAAAATTCCAGTTTAATCTGTGGATTGGATTCTATTTCTTGTAGTAGTGATGATGAACTGTATAGCACAACCATATCACATTTTTGCATTTTTCAACATTAATATCTGTATTTATTTATAGTAAGCAAATGAAGTGTATATAAGAAGCTTTTCATATTTCGTAAGAACAGGAACAAACATCCAACTTGTATATGTATGTAAATATTTTCGTAGAATTATGGATATCTTAACAGATGATACTGTAATAAAATATATTACAAAAGTTCTCAGGTTGATAGTGTGACCTCAACAGCACTGATAAAACAGATTATAATGACAATGCATCGACTATTATTTCTCAACTATAAGACAAATACAACTGACCCTATATATGTGAATTTTCAAGAAAACATTGACAAGACCTACTTTTGTAGCAACAACCATACTAATTTAACCAAACATGGATACTGTGTCTAATAGAGATGTGTCTCAACACTTACATGGCAGTGCACTTGTTCAGAGTTCCAGTGGTGATGTAATACTTACACTGTGTATTGTGTCTTTGGTGACTCATTTGGAGGCACTCGTTTTCTGGCACCTTATGACAGTTTTCCATCTGTATTGTGCCTTATGATAATTGTAAATATTTGTGGTATAACCCTTTTTTTAATATTTGTATTTCTAAGATGAAGTGATTGTTAATTACTCTTATTGTGTCAGTTCACTTATTTGTAACTATGAATGAATATTTTTCATGCTACTGTGATTTTAGACTGTATTTTAGTTTTTCTATTTGTATCACAGATGACTAAGGTAGTTTCTAGCATTTTGATTAAATTGATATTTATGTCTAAATAGCTGCTTCTTTCACACCCGATCAAGATTATGAACTTCAGGTAAGCAGGCCTGATAAACAATTGCATAAAGGCAGTTGCAGAGAAATATTTTTACTGTACTATATAATACGGATATTTTTTCTTTATACTGCTAACATCATTATTATTTCAACTGCTAAGTATGTGTTCATGGGTGTGTGTGTATATATATAGACTGTTAGACATTTACTTTATACAATTGATCTGCAAGCACAAAAGCACATGGGTCAACACTTGAGTCCTTTACCCTGGTGTGTAGCATATACAGGCAGGGGCTGTAACATTTACCCAGGTTGTTGATATTCTTGTTTAACCAAGTGTGTTTATTTAAGATTATATATTGTTCAGGATCTTTCCTGGACAGGCTCCTTCTGTGTTTCTTAAGTAAACAGTAAAAAATAAATAATAAGCTCATCTTTGTTTTATTTGGTGATCCAAGCCAACAAATTAAACAGGTGATACTCAAATCAAATCATATTAAGATTGTGCTCCAAACTTGTAATCCACATTTTGAATTTGTATTTTTTACGCAAAACAAAAGGGAATAAATCAATTGGTTACTAATGTTCATTTATAGTATTTCAAGTACTTTGATACAAAGAATGATTTTAACAGCATACAAAATCTGCAAGTTACAAGATCAAATATACCAAATAAGCATAGCATCACATGAAAATAAACAGAAAAAATTAGGCTGTCCTAAAAATCCAAGAAAACATATCATACATATAGCACTTATTCAATAGGCGATTCTGTGCTTTTGAAGTGGTCGTCATCAACAGTCGAGTAGATATGGCCTTCAATGCTCAAGAATTCAAGGGATTTGCTGCAAGATGAAAATTATAATTGTAAATTTATTCTGCATTTGTCAAGCAAGCAAGCATGCAAGCAAAAAAGAAAAAAAGAAGAAGAAGAAAAAAACACACACACACACACATATATATATATATATATATATATATATATATATATATATATATATATATATATATATATATATATATATAATAATAATAATAATAAACATTTCATTAAAAAAGATGACTATGCATTAGTTAGAGGAATATCAACATCAAATCCCTCCTACACATTTTAATGAATATATAACTTCTTTTCTACTGATGATGAATGAATATTGATATATTATCAGGTAATGATTAGTGACAATCCTAATCCTAATCCAAATAATAATAACAATAATAATCACATAAACAATACCATCAACAATGACCGATGATAATTGATACTACCATTACTAACAATAATAATAATGCTAATAATAATTAATATTTCATGATAATGAAGATGAAGGCTTCAAGAAGAAATGATCCATCAGAAAAAATAAAAAATGGAATACTCACTCAACTTGTGGAGGCCCAGCTTTGCCTTTCAGGGTGCTGTAGAGGACATCTCTCCCAACACCCTGTTTGTTTTTACACATGCTGATTGTCTGGTAGACCAGGTGGTCAACACCCTCCAGTCCATGCATGTTCCCCATACCTCCACTTCCTGCTCCTCCCATCCCTCCCATGCCACCATCCAGGCCTGTGGCACCCACGAGAGAGTTGGACATCATGCCTGAGGGTCCCGACATGCTTCTCATTCCACCAGAGTTTTGCTGTTGAGAAAAAGTGAGAACTGAATAATAATCCTGGGTATGACTTATAAACAATGATATATATTCATGGGTTATTTCAGAGTTTTGTGCATCAAACTGAAGGTTTACTAAAACATAATTGAAGTATATCATTACAAACATTAATTAAAACATTCTCAAAAAATCTGCAATAACAAATCTTATGTATATCCTTTTTCATGGTTCAGTGAATCAATGAACAGAGCAAAAGATGTAGTACAAAATCAACTACTCACCAGTGTTTCAATATGCTGAAGTTTGAGCTGTGCATGAATGACTTCCAGAATGTGTGTGGTTATGAAGTTGAGGTCAGTGATGGGCACAATACGGAACACCATGAGGTTGCGTTTACCCTGGTGTGACCTGACTGACCCAGCAATTCGGCAATATGTCATTTCCATCAAAGGACCTTTGGAGCCATCATCTCCACCTTCCTACAAAAGAGAGAGAAATCATTACAAAGTTATTGAGAGATAACAAAAATAAATTGTCCCACTGAATGCTGAAGTATAACACTGTAATGGAAAAAAGAAAAGGTATCTACATAATCATTGAAATAATGTATGCTTTCTGAATTGAATAAAAATTATAAATGAAGTAAAAGATAGACTTATTACAATGAGTCCGACAGACAGACAAACAAAAAGAAAAACAGTATGATACATCAACTATACTATGTATTATACATAAATATAAAGACCTTGGGGCATAAAAAAAAGTCTTACCTGATCAGCATCAATCCATTGCACAGCATCAATGAGACCAGTTGTGTCATCAATGGTGTATGTTATCTTGGTACTTGTTACATCTACTGCTCGGATCAGACCTACTACCATGATCATGTGTACCTGTTGAGACATACACAAGTAAATATTTAGAAAGGAATATATTTACATTAACAACAACTGAATTTAATCAATTGTGTTCAAAATGTATCAAGTTTCAATCACAAAGATAATGATATCTTAATTTGCATTTAATATTCATCGTTATAATTAGAGATAAAGTTTTAAAAGAAAGAAAGACAGAAAAATAGTATTTCTGTAAATACAGTTATATGCAATGCAAAAACAAGGATTGTCCTAGTGAACTTACATCCATTCCTGCAATCTGCAAGGTGTCCTCTGTTGAGTCAATAATGCTCTTTACAGTCACAGGGACCAAGTTCTGTGACCGCCTTGCCTGAAAGAGAATCATTAATCAGAACATAATAAAACAATGTTAGGACTATGACACTAAAACAAGAAGAAAAAAGAAAAGATAGGAAATGAAAAAATAATAATTTATAAAAGAACAAAAACAAAAATAAACAATAGACATTCCCCAATAAATGGTACTCAGGTAAAATAATATAATGAGTATATATAAAAGGAAGAGGGGGAAGATATATTAAGAGTTATAATATTTGCCCATAAAAAACTTGCCTTTTTCTCTCCCTGGCCTGGGGTTTCCATCTGCGCCTGGGAGTTCATGAAAC
>NC_091567.1:15783074-15785574 GCF_042767895.1 Penaeus vannamei
ATTATATGTGTATATACGTACATATATTTACATATACATACATATATAGATGTACACACACACACACGTGTGTGTGTGTGTGTGTGTGTGTGTGTGTGTGTGTGTTTGAACACATATATGCATATATATACATATAAACAAATAGATAGATATAGTTTCTAGCTATGTTTATTTAATGATGTAAAAATAAACGTTTATAGAATTTTATAATGAAGTCTCCGCTATAGGTTCGTTTTCTATGAACACTACCATGTGATCTGATTTTCTTTGGTGGCCGCAATGGCCACTCTTTTATATATCCGTGATAAACCCGAATGAATGCTTAGGTAATAGAATAAAAAAGGTAAAGTAAAAATAAGAAATAAAAAGAATTAATAGTATTAGATGGTACACGAGGTTCTCTCAGGAATTAACATTCTTAGCCACAGGTCACTCTGGGCGGCACTATGCAAAAATGCAGCAGTAATCTGTTCCCTTAGAACAGGGGTCTCTGCACCCCTAGGGGCTCCATGGATGGGTTTCGGGGGTCCGTCAGGATCAGATAAAAATCAACATTTATGTGTTTGTTGTTTACTTTGAGGTCAGTGAGTTATTTTACATAATACTTTGTAAATTTCACATCTAATTTTGTTAAAAACATGATATCAAATCTTATTTATGAATTCATTAAAAAATCTTTTATGTATATCTTATATCTATTTATTCATCTATGTATCTTTTTTATTCATCGATCTGTATTGCCATCTTCTCTGGCCAAAACTCAGGACGCCCGGCCTTTGAGAGTGTGAGACTGCTGACTGGCCAGAGGGTAAGCTTCTGTGAGGCGTAAAAGGTGCGGTAAAATGGTCCTGCACCTAAATCTACGCACGGTGTTGTAGGAATCACACCCAGAACGCATGTATGATCGAGCGATTTCTGTCTCATCAAGATGGAGTTGTCAGATTCCAAGTTAGATGACACCAGCACTAGGAAATCTGAATCTAGAGACGAATTCATCGACGTCGTAAACGTCTTAGATGTAGAACGTAAATGGCTTTGATCCAAGTTCTTTATGTTGCCAAAGCACAACTGCCACCAGAAGCTTGATCACCCTGGTCAGAACAACCATCCCCTGCTACTTAATTGTCGATCTGTCGCACTGTGGAGATGGTGTCGAATCGCTTGCTGGTCGGTGTCCCCTCAAGCCGTACAATGTCTACAGCAGGTCAACCTGTAGGAGCTTAGACATCAGCCAGGTCTGTTCTATTTACGCCCTGTCCGTCCTGTTGTGAACTATGGTCCTGTCACCCTGATTGCTACCAAAACAAAGCTAAGAGAAACTGGAGACCGTCCAAAATGAAGCTGCCACGGTCACTGCGGGTGCCCCAGGTGGACAAAGGCTCTTAACCTCCTCATGGAGGCAAACCTTCTGCCCGAATTGATTTAATGGTAGCACATTTCCTTTCAAAGGTCATCCAAGCACCCCAGAACACATACATGAGACAAAAAATACTAAAACGCCTAGAACCAGACTGTGAGCTGTTTGCAGACAACTTCTGGCTCACACATGCAACCAGGGTCTTAATATGCTATCAGTTTAAAGAGCAACAACTTATTAAGGGCATGGACTTCCCCACCCTGACTATATTGAACCCCCTCCGTGGGCATAGACCTTGATCGAATTTTCAGTTATGAGCTTCTCAAGGAGAAATAATCAATACTCCATGCCTAGACTAAAGGCAGAAGCTGAAAAGGTCATTGTGAGCCATCACTCCTCCAGGTAGTAGAACCTGCTTCACGGATGGATCAGCGGATTCCATAACCCACATTGCAGGCGCCGGATTTGGGATACCACAGCTTCCATGGGAGAAACAGACAATGCCTCCTCGCTCCAGGCAGAGGCGGTTGCGATCATGGGAGCCCACGCGTCTCTAAGGGAAGGGCACGTGGTTATACACGCAGATTCTTGAGCGACCTTTGACAGTCTACAGCACAGCATGCCCCACGACATCTACCTCCTGACCACAATCAGGAGGTAGATGCGGTTTTCCCGATTCTTTTTTCTAGCTTTTAGTTGAACGACATAATGTGTTAAATGATAATAAAATCTGTGGAAAGTACAGAATGAAATATAGACACGGAAACTAAAGGAAGACAAGAAACGAGAACATCATGAATCAGATAACTTTTTAATAAAAGAAAAGATATAGTGCTTTTGGAATTCCTGTTGTTAAGAATCGAATGATTTTTATCTCGATTTTCGTAATCAGTTTCTAATCATTTGATTTTATTTGACGTTTATTCTTCAATATTTATATGTTTATTTATTTTGTCTTTTCATTTATTGTTAACTTATTAATTCATTGATTTATCTATTTTTTCTTTTTTCTATCTAGCCATGTCCTTATCTGTTTGTTTATCTACGAATGTATTTATTCATATACTTATTCATTCATTTATCTATCTATTCATGTACTTACTCATTCGTTTATTAATTCATCTACTTACCCATTTATCTATC
>NC_091567.1:15800574-15803074 GCF_042767895.1 Penaeus vannamei
CTTATCATTATTGTCACTATTATTATCATTATCAATATCGTTATCATTATCATTACCATTGCTATTATTATTCTTATCATTATCACTATCATTATCATTATCTTCTTCATTTTCGTTGTCATTACTATCATTGCTGCTATTATCATTATTCTATTATCATTATCATTAATATTATCATTATTTTTATCATCATCATTATTGTTATCATTATTGTCATTCTTGTTATTACTCTTATCATTATCATTATCATCACTAATATCTTTATCGTCAGCATCATCATTATTATCCTCATTGAGATTACTATTATTGTCATTATTATAGTTGTCATCATTATTTTCGTCCTTCTGTTATTCATTATTTTCATGATGATAATGATTATATATTTTTTTATGATAATAATATTCATTATTATTTTCATGATAATAATAATCATTATTATTTTCATTATCCTGGTCATCATTATCATCATCACTTTTATTGTGATAACTATCATTATCACGATTGTTATTATCATTGTTGTTACAAACATTGTTATTCTTGTAATATTGTAATTTCCATTATCATATTATCATCCTCATTTTTGTTATGATTATTATCATCGTTAATGTGAACATGATTATTTTCATTATTATTATCATTATCATTATTAGAATTTCTGTAGATATTTCCATTACTACCATTGTTATTATTTTCATTATTACTTTGATTTTGATCTTCATCATTATTATCATTATGATCATTATTGTTATGTCATGTTATTATTAGCGTTATTGTTATTATTATCATTATTGCCATTATTGCTGTTGTTTTTATTGCTATTATTGTCAATATTACTATCATTGTTATTGTAACTATTGCTGTTATTGTTATTATTGTCTTTAGCATAATCATTACATAATTATCATTATTGTATTATTGGTGTTATCATTATCACTGTTATTATGACCGTTGTCATTATCCTCATTGTCATTAAGATTATCAATATCGTTATTACCATAGCATTTATCGTTCTTATTATTTTTCGTTAGGGCCAACCCAAAGCCCAGATGAATGGGAGAGTTACACCAGGAATGTCATCGTTCGAAATATCTTGTCAAATCAACCAAATTACGAATCAAATTTCCATCTCGAATCTGCCAAAGCTTGGGCAACCAGCGACCACCATTAGCAGGGGAATTATCTGTGTGTGTATGAATGTGCACATTGTCTGAATGTGCACATACACTAATTAATAGAGGAATTACACTGTGTGTTTGATCTAGAGAAAGCTTATAGCAGGATGCCGAGAGAGGAGCTAAGGTATTTTATATGGAAGTCAAGAGATATGTGAGAGTGGTGCAAGATATGTACAAGAATAGTGTGACACGGGTGAGGTATGCAATGGGCATGACAGATGGACTGAAGGTGAAGATGGGATTGCACCAAGGATCGGCTTTGAGTCTATACTTGTTTGCAGTGGTGATAGTTGGCCAAAAAGATCAGGCAGGAGTCTCCGTGAATTAGGATGTTTACAGGTGGCACTGTTTTTGTAGTGAAAGTAGAGGGCAAGTGGAGGAAATCCGGAGATGCAGAGGTAGGGAGAGAATAGGAATAAAAGTCAGTAGGAGCAACACAGGGTATATAAATGTGAAAAAAGAAAAGAGGCAGAATGGTGCATTAAAGGGTTTAATCAGCTGAAGATGGATGGGTTTAGATACACTTCAAAACAATGGAATGTGAGGTGGCGAGGTGAAGAAGAGGGCGCAGGTAGGAGGAAAGTGGCAGGAGTGATCTGCGGGAGAGGAACATCTGCAAGAATGACAGGGTAAACTTATAAGACATACACCATCTTGCTGTATGGTGTAGGAGCGATGGCACTGTCAAGAAAACAAGAGGAGCTGGAGGTGACAAATTTGAGGATTAATAAGTTTAGAAACTAGTATATTAGAGGAACAGCGCAAGTAGGAGAGACTGCAGACAAAAGTGAGATGAGATTGCGCCATGTTATTTAAAATGAACAAAAACAAAATAAAACTCATGTATTACATATGGTACAGCAATAATCGTAAGGCCGTGGGTGTATGTACTGCCACTGTAGTTTTTTTCTTTTTGCACATAGATGGCACCACGAGTGCTAAGGTACCAATTAATATCAATATTAAGTCAATATTAATTTTATCATTATTAACATCCTGATTATCATTGTTATCGTTGCTGTTGTTATTACCACCATTATTATTGTTGCTAATATTACTTTTTATTATCATCATTATTAATATTAGTATTAGTATTGTTATTATTGGTATTATCATTATCATTGCAATTATTATTGTTGTTGTTGTTATTGTTGTTAAATTACTCTTATCATTGTCATCAAGCTTATTATCATTATTTTTGTTATTATTATCATCATTATCATAATTGTTATTAATGCTGTTGCATTACCACTCTTCACATTTTTTATTATTGTTTGTACTATTATTGTTATTATTATTATTATCATTATTACTGTCATTATTAT
>NC_091567.1:15810574-15820574 GCF_042767895.1 Penaeus vannamei
CATTCACTTTTTGTTATCACTATAATCATCATCATTAGCAACATAATTATTATTATTATTATCATTATCATTATCTTTATCATTGAGGAAAGATGGGAGAGGGAAAGAAAAATAAATAAGATAAAATAATTTACTTTTTTACATTAGTGGCAATAACCATCCTGTTTGGTGTGATAAGTTGTCTGTTTATTTTGCTTCCAAACTAGTCCCTGTGTGCAAAGAATGGCCGAGGTTGCCATCCAGGCGGGTCAGCGAGTTTGCTAGACGAAACGCACGAAGGAAGGGGAGAGAGGAAGGAAGAGATAAGGGAGTGGGGGAAATGGAGAGGAAGTGGGAGGTCAGGAGAGTGGGAAGAGAGAGGGAGGATGGCGGAGAGAGGGAAGAAGGGTGAGGGAGAGAGGATGGAGGTCAGGAGAGGGGGAAGAGAGCGGAAGTGTGTGGAAGAGAGGGAGGAAGGGATAGCAGAGTGGGAGAAAGGAGAGAGGGAAAGGAGAGGAAGGTTGAGGGAGAGAGGGGGTTTGGGAGGTCAGGAGAGAGGGAGGAAGGGATAGCGGAGTGAGAGGGATGGGAGGTCAGGAGAGAGGGAAGAGAGCGGGAGGAAGGGAGAGAGGGGAGAGGGGAAGCCACGCTCTTGACGTTTTTCCCCCCAAAAGAGAGGGAGGAAGGGATAGCGGAGTGAGAGGGATGGGAGGTCAGGAGAGAGGGAAGAGAGCGGGAGGAAGGGAGAGAGGGGAGAGGGGAAGCCACGCTCTTGAAGTTTTTCCCCCCAAAAGATCTCTCTGGAGTACCGATGCAACTTTTGGTCTCTTGGTCTGCTTTCCGGAGTCATCAGCTCCCCTTCTCCGCCTCCTTCGTTAAAATTCATATTTATTACTTTATCATCTATCTACAAATTATTGATCTTTTTTACAAACATGTGATTTAATTCGTTATCATGTAATAAGACGATTAAAAGGAAAATTTCATTCCTCGTCTAGACAGCCCCTTAATGTTTCATTACTTCAAGAAAGTGTTGTGCTTGATTTTGCGTTTTCGGGATTTGCTTCATTTATGCTCTCTTTCTCTTCGTTTGCCCCTCCCTCTTTCTCTTTCTTCCTTCTTTCTTCTTTACCCTTCCTTCCCTCTCCGTTTCCTCTCTGCACATTCCCCTTTTTTCCTTCTTCTGTCTTCCCTTCTGCACTCTTCCCTCTTTCATTTTCTCCTTCTTCTTCCCTCTTCCTATCTCCCCTTCTTCTTCTCTTTACCCTTTTCCCTTCTTTCCTTACCCCTCCTTCCTCCTAGTTCTAATTCTCCCTCTCCCCTTCCCTCTTTCCTTGTCCGCTACGTTTCATTGATATTTTCTTTATTGCTCCTACTTCCATCTCCTTTCTTCATCTCCCTTATTCCTTTCCTCTCTCCCCTCACCCCTCCTCCCTTCTTCCCTGCCCTCACCCTTCCTCCCTTTCCCTTCTCCCTTCACCCTTCCTCCCTCCTTCCCTGCCCTCACCCTTCCTCCCTCCCCTCATCCTTCCTCCCTCCTTCCCTCCCCTCACCCTCCCTCCTTCCCCTCACCCTTCCTCCCTCCTTCCTTCCCCACACCCTCCCTCCCTCCTTCCCCTCACCCTTCCTCCCTCCTTCCCTCCCCACACCCTCCCTCCCTCCTTCCCTCCTACGTGCCTCTTCCCTCTTCCCCTTCACAATAGCGGGGCAGCCTGGTCACCCGAATTCCAGCAGGTCCAGTTCCCTCGACGAAAGCGCGAGAGGCGGCCGACAGGGTGTTCTGCGTCAGTCGGAAGGGTAAAGTCAGGATTCATGCAGGGATATGAGCAAAGCCTTCGTCGAGGGCATGAACAGGGGCAGGTCCAGGGGGCAAGGGGCCAGTGACGGTGCCAGGGGAGGCTGATCAAAAGGCAGGGGCAAGGCAGGGGCAGGATGGTCACGTGGGCAGGGTGGGGAGAGTAAAGAGCGTCACATTACCGCATTAACTAACCTGGGAAGTGCTGAACATTTTACCCCGAAATTTCGTCGAGGAGAACCCTCTGGTCGGGGCCTCTTGCCTAAAGTTTTCACCTCGCTTTGGCTTGTGTTCGCCGCCATTCCTTCGCTCGCTTCCCTGTCCTGCCGACGGCCCCCTCACTAACTCCTTTACCCCGAGGACTCCCTCCGTCGCACGGGTCTTTGGACGGCTTCAAGGACTCGACGACCCGACCCGAGGGCGTCCGCAGCGGCGCCCCGCCCCGCCCGCGCTCTCGGACGCCGCGGACGAAACGCAGCGAGACGCCCCGAAGGCCAGCGGAGGAGCCGGCGCGGCCTCGACCCTCGCTTGACATGCTCTCAAAAACTCGGGAAAATCGGTGTATAAAAATAATTTGAATGTGGGCTCGTCTTTAGTGTAATCTTTTTGTGAGGTCGCCGGTGACTCGAGCCAAGAGAGGCTGTGTCGAGCGCTCACCACGTTAATTAGGCGGGCCGCGTTCCCGTCGCCTCGCCGCGTTTCTTTGCACTTCGTCCTCCCAGCGGCGCGGGGGTCACGGCGTGGGGGAGGACACGCGCTCCCTGCGCCCCCGAAAGGCCTGCAGGGCATCAAGAGTGAGTGCTACAGGCTGCCAGGAGCCATCGGGGAGGATGCTCTGCTCGGGGAGCGAGTATCCGAGGGCGCGGGAGCGCGGAGGGCGAGCGAAAGCACGCGGAAGGCGAACGACGGCCGCCTCTGCACCGTCATTAGTGTCTGCCACGACGACGATCAGCTGAAGGACCCGCAAGCTTCCTGCCGCCGCCACTTGTCCGCTCGCCACCACGCTGCTGCCTCCCTCCCCCTCCCTTTCGCCCTCCCTCCCTCTCTCCCTCCCCCCTCTCTCCGTCTTTTACTCCCTCTCTCCCTCCCCTCTCCCCTTCCTTCACTCCCTCTCGCCCTCCCTCCCTCTCGCCTTTCATCTCTCCCTCTCGCCCTTCGTCCTTCTCTCTCGTCCTACTTCCCTCCCTCCCTCCCTTCCTCTCTCTCGCCTTCCCTCCTTCTCACTCCTTCCTCTTTTGCATCCGTCACTCCCCATGCCCTCCCTAATTTTTATATTTCGCTTCCCCACTACTTTCTGCATCTCGCCGACGTCTTTCAATTCCTTTCATCCACGCTTCTCTCCTCCTTTTATTCTTCGTCCTCTCTCTTCCCCTCCCTCCCGTTCCGCCTCCTCCCCCTCTCTCTCCTTTCCTCCCACTTTTCCCCCCTTTTCAATCTGCCTTCCTTCCTCTTTATTTCTCTCTTTCTTTCACCTGTATCTTCCCTTCTCTGCTCCCTTTCTTCAGTCTTCTCTTCCTCGTTTCATTCCTTTTTCCTACATCCTTTTCTCCATTACTTCCTCTCCGCCTTCCTTATATCCTTCTTTCGCGTCTTCCTTTTGTCTTCATTCTTTTAGTCTCCTCTCTCCTATCCTCGTTCCTTATCCTTTGATACGATTTTTTCCCCTCTTTCCATTCTTCCTTCTTCTCTCCTTCCGCTTTTCTTTCTTGCCATCTCTCTCTGTTTATTTCGTTCACCACGCTCTTCTGTACCTTCCATTCCTTGCAATACTCCATTTTCTTCTCGTTCCAATGCGTCTATTCTTATTGTTATCTACTTCCTTCCTCCCCTATTTCTTTTTGTCCGTGTTTATCCTCCTCTTTCGTCTTTCCGCCTCCCCATCTTCATTTCTTCTCATTTTCTTTCCCTTCCCTTATCATTATCATTATTGTTCATATTTTTACGTTATTAACATTATTATCATTATCAAAACCACGACATTATATCCCCAATAGACTACTTCTACAAGTTAATAGCTTAGTCGATAAAGCAACAATTTTATCTAGAAACTCTTTCCATAGTTGTTAAATGTGCGTTTTGTGTCCGTAGATTTATCACAAGAAAGTTCCGCAAGGTAGATTAACAGAATAAAATGTTTAGATTTTAATTGTATTATGGGTATTTCCCTCTCTTGCCATTATCCTCATCAGTCTTGCAATCATTATGATAATGATAATAGTAAGGATGATAATAACAATAATAATAGAATAGTAATGACAATATAAACGATAATGATTATAATAATAATAATGAGAAAATTGGTAATAATAATGATAATGATGAAAATGATGAAAATTAAAAATATTATGATGATAATGATAGTTAAAAGGATAATAAAGATGATAACAATAATGATGATAGTGATAATGAATTTAATAAAATAATGATAATAGTAATGATAATAATAATGATAACAATAATGATAAAAATCTCAGTAATAGTAATAATAATGATCTTTTATAATGCTGATATCAAAATTGTGATAATAATAACAATAATGACGATAGTTAAAATAATTATCATAGTGATAATGATAATGACATGACATTAATGATAATAACAGTAATAATGTTAACAATGATAATAACTATACTTATAGTAAGGATAATAATGATAATGATGATAATAGTAGTAGTGGCAGTAGTAGTAGGACTAATGATAATAATAAAAATTATCTTGATGGAAATGATAATAATGATCTTAATGAAAATAATGATGATAATGATATTAATGATAAATGGTAATGATAATAATGATAATAGGAATACTAATGAAATAACAATAATAAAATAATGCTATTATCATTATTATTATTATTATCATTGTTATTACAACGATTATTTTCATTGATAATATCATTGTTATTATTATTATCATTATTATTATTATCATTATTATTATTATTATTATTACTATTATCATTATTTCATTGTTATTATCATTATTGTTGTTGTTGCTGATGTTATTATCTTTATCATAATCATTATTAGGAGTATTAGTATTATTTTAGCATTATTCTGATTGTCATCATTGTTTTATTATTGTTTTTTTATTGTTGCTGTGCTTGTTATCATTATCAACATTACTATCATCATTATAATCATCATTTTTATTATCCTCATTATCATTATTATTATCATTATCATCATTATCATATCGTCATTACTGTTATCATCATTATCAATATCATTATTGCCATTCTTACCATCATCATCATTGTTATTATTACCATTATAATTATCATATATCTATTATCATTATTAATTTTTGTTATTGCCGTTGTTATCATTGTCATCATCATCATGTATTTTTTATAATTGTTCCTATTGTTGTTGTTATTATTATCATTGTCCTCATTATTTATCATCTATTAGTATTATCATCATTATCATTATCATTAATGATAATGGTAATAATAATGCTAATTGTGAAAACAATAAAAATGATAATAACAATAATGATGATAATGATAATGATGATTATAATAATAACAATAATGATAATCAAAATAATAATCATAATAATAATAAGAATATTGATTATAACAATAATAATAATAATAATAATAATAATAATAATAATAATAATAATAATAATAATAATAATAATAATAATAATAATAATAATAATCATCATCATGAGATCCATAATAACAGTGATAATGATGATAATGATGACAATAATAATAATGATGATACTAGTAAACATTATTATTTTATCATTATCGTCATTATCTTTATGATCTTTATCATTGTTATCATGGTTAATATCATGATAACTATTTCTATCTTTATCATTATTATCACAAAAATAATGATAAAGATATTATTAATAATATTGATGATAATAATAGTAATAATGATACTAATGGAAGTGGTATTAATGAAAATAATGATGATGATAATAATGAGGATATTGATAATAACGACAATGATAGCAATGATAATGATAATAATAATGGCAATAGTAATAATAATAATGATAACGGTAATAACATTTGAAATGATAATGATAATGGAAATAATAATGACAACAATAATCATTATCATTATCATTATTACTATTACAGTAATCATTATTATTATCATTATTGTTATCATTATCATCATTATCATTGTTGTCATTTTTGCTGTCCTTATCATCCTTCTTATCACCATCATTGTAATTGCTATCATTATCATAATCATCAACATTATCATTACAGTGATCATTAACTTTCTAATCCCAGTTCCCGCAACCTCATCCTCAGCGCAAACCTCAGGGGTCTCGCCATTCCCGGAGGAAAGACCTTCTGCAGAGTTCCGGAGGAGGTGTTGGGACTGATGTCTTGAGAGACGGTGCCGGAAGCCCCGATGACTGTGGGGTCACTGCTACTTCACTACTTTCCTAGATTCTTTTCAATTCCCTTTCCGGGTTCTGGTATTAGCCTACTTTCTTCCTCTTCTCAACAATGCGAGTTTCAAAAGAGCACGTCTAGAACTTTTGCAAGTAATTTTTTCCTTATGGAGTACTACAATATTAGTTATATTCCAGGATCATATCTGCTTGTCATTTTTTTATGTTCGGTTGCTTTCTGTGGTCTGTGCTCGTACCACTTCTCTGTCTGTTTTACGTGAATGTCAAAAAGAATGACCTGGGCAGTCTTCTTACACTGTGTCTGAGCAAGACTCTTGCACTCAGAAACTTAAAGGGCTCCGTCCCTTCCTCCACAAAGCCAACACAAGGGATGTTCTCTTTGTCAACGTGACCTTTCATTGAACTTGATGGCTTGTCCGCGGACTTCCATTATAATACCAAGTCTCAGTATCTTAGCCAATGTGGTCGTCCGTCGTCTCTAAACTCAGCGTTTCTTTGAAGCATACTGTGGCGTTTCACCTTCCAGGTTATCTCATTCTTTTATTTGCTTCTTGGTATATTTTCATTTGCTTTCCCAGTATGGACAGTTTCTTCTCTGCTTACTGTTTTAAACATCATTCCCCACTATTTTAAACAAAAACATGTATGCAATTCTTTTCATTCGAAACACAATCTTCTGCTTTTCAAGAACCAATATATCAGCATCAATCAGTGACATTAACTTTCTTGCTTTCCTATCCAAATGTTTCATTACCACGTCCTTAATGAGCTGCAAGAATACCCAGATATTTGTATCCATTATCTATATCAATCTCTTTTATCTCATCCGATGGAATCTCCATTCCGAACCGACCTTCCTATCTTCCATTTGCTGTTCACTCCTCCAAGAATTTCCCTGCAGCTGTTAGCCTCCTCTCCCAAGAAATGACTCAATGTAATCATGGTGCTGTAAAAGCCAAGAATGGGGGAACCATTTAAAATCCCATACCACGAACGACCCAGCCCAAGGTAAGGCCGATTTGTCGTCTCTTGCATACGTCACGTATGAAGCTTTTGTCAATCAATGAATGTATTTCTAGTGACCCTTGATCGTTTTCTGCAACGCTTTTGTTTTAATGGGGACACTTTGTTCATGTTTGCTGTAGACATTGGTGGCTTCTAAGATGGTAATGGTCAGTAATTTCCGCGTAAATGGATGGGTCTGTAGCTGGCAACTTCGTTCCCCTTGGTCATCCGTAATAAAGACATTTTCCCTTTCAAAATAGGAATTATTATCATTAATAATAATGATAATAACAACAAGAGTAATGCTAACACAAATAGCAGTAATTATCATGACAGTGATCGCGATGATAATAATAATAGTAATGATAATAGATGTAGTAATAACAATCATAGTAATGATAATTATGATATTGCTGATACTACTAATGACGATTATGAGAATCAATATTGATAGTAACAATAGTGATGATAATGATAACAAATATAATTATAATAACAATAACAATCATAATCATGATCAAGAATGTTAATGATGATAATGACAATGATGATAATGATAATGTTCTTTTTCATTGCCAATATCATTATTATTATCATCATTATCATTATTATTAGTAGTAGTATTGTTATTATTATTGTTATAATTAGCATTATCGTCATTATCATTGTTATTATTATTATTATTATTTGATAATAATGATAATATCATAATAATGACAATAGGAAAAAGAAAAAGGATAATGGTAATAATGATAATGATAGTAATAGTGATAATAATGATAAGAATAATACTGATAACGATAATGATAATAATGGTAATAAAAATGATAGTGATAACAAAAATAATGATAATGATAATAACAATAATAATAACAATAATAATAATAATAATAATAATAATAATAATAATAATAATAATAATAATAATAATAATAATAATAAAAATAATAATAATAACAATAATAATAATAATGATAATAACAATGGTAATAATGATAATATTGATAATCATGATACCAAACAACAACAATAACAATAATGATAATGACAATGATGATAATCATGAATACAATAATGATGCTAGTAACAGAAATAGTGATAACAATCATCATAACAATAATCATAATTATCATAATGGTATTGGTAATGATAACAGCAATAATAATGATGATGATAGTAATAATGATCATATAAAAAGCAAGAAGAACAACAATGATGATACTGATAACGAAAATATTGATAATATTAATGATAAAATGATAGTAACGATAACAATGACAATAATGATAGTAACAATAACAACATCAACAATTATAATAACCATGAAATATGACAGTAGTGATAATAGCAGTAATAAGGACAACAATGACCATAATGATAGCCGTGATTATTATAATAATGACAAAAATAACAATGATAATTAGTAGTATTTGAAAATGATAATGATAGTAGTATCTGTAGTGGTATTAATAATAATAATGTTTATGATACAACTAATGGAAATGATAATGATAATAATAATAATAACAAATACAACAACAATGATAATGATAATAATGATGATAATAATGATAAGGATAAACATGAGGATGATAGCGATAATAACAGCAGTGGTAATAAAAGTGATATTGATAATGATAATAATAATGATGATAATGATAATAATGAAAATAATAATAATGAAAATGATGATGATATGATTAGCTAGTGTGATAATAATAATTAATGATAATAATAAACAATAATAATAATTATGATAATGATGATAATAATGAAAGTAATGATAATGATGATGATAATGATAATAATGACAAAGATGATAACAATGATATGAATAATAATGATAATGATAATAATGACAAAGATGAAAACAATGATATAAATAATAATGAAAATGGTAATATTGATAATAATAATAATGATAATAATAATAGTAATAATAATAATAATAACAACATTTACAATAGCAATAATGATAATAATAACAATGATAATGATAGTAATAATTGCAATAATAATGACGATAATAGTAATAATAATGATAATAATAACAACAGCAACAACAACAACAACAATAATAATAATAATAATGATAATAATAATAATAGTAATAATAATAATGATAATAATAATAATAATGATAGTGATAATAACAATGATAACAATAATAATAACAATTATAATGATAATAATAATGATAATAACAATAATGATAGTAATAATAATGATGATGATGACAGAAACAATAATAAAAACTACAATAATGACAATAATGATGATAATGATAATAATCATAATAATCATAATAATCATAATCATTATCATAATAATCATAATCATTATCATAATGATAATGATAATGATAATAAGAGTTATAATAAGGATAATAATAATAATAATGATAATAATAATAATAACAACGATAATGATAATGATGATAATAGTAAAATAATAATTATTATTATAATGATAATAGCAATAACAATATTGATGACAATGGTAGCACTAATAATGATGATACTATTTATCATAATAACATTAATAACAGTGATAATGATGATACTATCAATGATAATACTAATATTAATGCTACTACCACTAATAATAATGATAATAACAATGATAACAGTAATAAGAATAATGATAAAATTATGATAATGATAATGATAAGAATAATGTTAATAATGAAATGACAATTGTGATAATAACAGTAATAATGATATTGATAATAGTAATGATAATGATAATAGTAACAATAATGATTATAATAATAATAATGATAAAGATGATGATGATGATGATGATAATAATAATAATAATAATAGT
>NC_091567.1:15850373-15855373 GCF_042767895.1 Penaeus vannamei
AGAGAGAGAGAGAGAGAGAGACAGAGAAAGTAAGAGACGGAGAACAGAGAAAGGGGAGAGTGAGAGAAAGACAGAGAGAGAGAAAGAAAGAGAGAGAGAACGAACGAAGAAGAAGAAGAAGAAGAGAGAGAGAGAGAGAGAGAGAGAGAAGAGAGAAGAAGAGAGAAGAAGAAGAAGAGAGAGAGAGAGAGAGAGAGAGAGAGAGAGAGGAAGGGCAGGAGAGAAGAAGAGAGAGAGAGAGAGAGAGAGAGAGAGAGAGAGAGAGAGAGAGAGAGAGAGAGAGAGAGAGAGAGAAAGGATGTAACGCCTGAAACACAGACATCGAGATACATACATACAAACACCAGCCAAGAGATGACACGTTGCGTTGTTGTTTACCAAACCCGGGCGCTGCCGTACACCTTAAGCAAAAAAAAGAAAAGAAAAAAAAGAAAGCAGAACGACTCGCAGCCCTATACAAGAAGACGACATATTTGCCCGCGCACGAGCCAGCCGCCGTGTCGCGTCGGATTCCAAGTGGCCGAGTGGTCTTTGTGCTAAACACGGTTGGAATAGCATTGCGTGTTCAAGCCCGGTTCTCCGCCTCGCTCCCCGCCTCCCTTTCGGAGTCCGCACACACGCACATTTGCCACTCCAATAGCTTCTTTGTGGCTGTGTTAAGACTCCAAGTCGTGGGTATTATTGTGGCTGGCCGAAAGGAGGGAGGTAAACCATGCGTTGATGGTGATGTTATTATTAGTACGGTCTAAAATTGATGGAGGTGTTTAGACGTTTATAGCCATTGGTGGAAATTTGGATAGTGTTCTAGGGCTTAGTTTAGGAAGTTGAATTATTTATATAAATAAATGGTTGATAAAGTGGGTGTCATTTTCATGTCTTAATCTTAAGAAATAAATGACCTAGGCCAGTGGTTATTCACCCTTTTAGAGTCTTGAACCGCCTTAAGATTCTGATGAAAGCAACGAACCCCTTCCTAAAAAACATGAACAGAACTTTGCATACAATGTGTATAATATATTTTATTGACATTTGAGTGCCTCATAGATATATGAGATACACAAAATATTATAAAACTTTAAAGGAAACGATCTAAAAACTGTCATGTTAGTTTTTATCTGATCTTCACGGACCCCCTGAAGCCCATCCATGGACCCCAGGTTAAGAACCCCAAATCTACGGCCAATTATTATTCCTATATATGGACAGCCATATATACAGAAATAAATGTATATTTTCTATCTATTTAAGAGATATAGATTTATCTAGCTATCTATCCGGTAGAAGTGCATGTCTAGGCTGACAGATATGTATTTATTCCCTGTGTATTTGTAAGTCCGTAAATGAATATTCATTAGGTCGGGCCTTACACAATTTTAACAAAGCGGCCGTTTGTTCAGAGTTATCTATCCCAGAAGATGGAAACATTTAAACGTATGTAAAAATGTATGAATAGATAGAAAGAACCATTTAGACGTGTATAAACAGTATGAATAGACTGCATATAAATTACTCTGCATAAAGTTCAGACGGTAAAGAAATTAAGCGCATACCAACGGTTTGGTTCGCTGACTCCCCAGGCATCTAAACAGCGAAGCAAGACCTCTGAAAATGAGACAAACTCCTCCCCATTTAGCTATAATCACCGCAAGTAAACGCATGTCGGTAGGAGATAGGCAACTGAATACTGCGGCCAAACCATTCACTTTCCGAAGTCCATTCAGAAAACAGCGCTTCCTGTATCGGTTAGTCCTCGTTCACGTCTCAATGAGGCTCATACGCTAGCGCAGCGTTTTTTTACCCCATTCCCTTTCACTCTTGGCGGAGCGAAAACGAGTCTCCGCGCCTTGTTTTATACGGGGGCACTTCGTTATTTAGAAAAAAAGAGAGAAATCTTTTTAATCATTTAACCGTGACGGAAAGATGAGATGAATGACACGCAAGAGGGTCGTCATAGTCGTAGTCAGAGTCGTAGTCACAGTAGTCGTCGCTGGCGAATCGGCCGCCACGGGAATTAGGAAGTCGAATGGGACTCACATTGGAGATTGCCTCGGCTTTGACCCATTTCACGTCAGGCAGTAATGACTCGGCGGAGTGAGGGCCGGGCTTAGAAACTCAAATTAATGTTGATCTTAATGGAGACCGGGGGGAGGGGAGGGGGGGAGGAAGGGCGAGAGAGAGAGAGAGAGAAGAGGAAGAAAGAATGAGAGAAATAAAAGAGGGAAAAATATAGGAAATATATATATATATATATATATATATATATATATATATATATATATATATGGGTGTGTGTGGGTGGGTGCGTACGTGTATACAGTATATATAGATAGATAGATAGATTTGACACACACACACACACACACACACACACACATATGTATATATATATATATATATATATATATATATATATATATATATATGTATATATATATATATATATGTGTGTGTGTGTGTGTGTGTGTGTGTGTGTGTGTGTGTGTGTGTGTGTGTGTGTGTGTGTGTGTTGAGTAAAAACGAGTGTTGAGAGAGAATGAGATCGACTGGTGAACTGCAGACTACGCTAGAAATGCATATCACTCACAGTTTGTAGCAAACACGGATATGAATTATTTGCAAAGGAAGTGAAACGATAGATATAATTAAGGAATATTAATACAACCAGTTAGTCAAAAAATGAATTGTTCAATACACTAAAATCAGATATTGCCATTAAAGATGTGAATTGTCGGAAAGTTGATTATTGCTATTATTGCAGGAACTATCAAAATTATCATTATGATTATCATTTTATTATTATCATTATTATTATTATCGTATACACATATACAAAAGCATATATATATATATATATATATATATATATATATATATATATATATATATATATATATATATATATATATATATATATATAGCATGGTGGTTATAAATATATGTAATTACTGTCGGTTTTTCTTTGATGAAACAGATGCAAATAAAGAGGAGATTCTCTGAGCTGTTTTGCTGAGGAAATACCTCGGTTTTGGGCCTCTAAGCCTCACTCTGGGACGCACGAAGCTGCGATCTCCGAATTCGATTGTTTGTTTCGTAGCCATTCTGGAATTTATGGCATGAAAGTCAGCTATAATTTCTTGTATTTTAGAACAATCAAACACCTGTATTTATGGTCTTTTAGTGTTAACAAACAAAGATATATCGCCTGTGTGGGTGCAGGGAGAGCTGAAGGTTATCACTTGAATAAACTTCTTTTGTAGGAGATTTTAAGGGGCTTCAAATAAGAACGCCCTCAGTCCCATATTCCAGAACAGTAAGTGAAATGAGGGAACACTAAAGAATGATAAACTCGCTTTAAGCAGATGGTAGCCATAGTGCCTCGGGTATGATGCGGAATGTTTTATGCACTCTTTGTTTAATGTCATTAATTTGAAGCATTGAAGATATCTAAAGGAATCCTTAAAAATATAGTGTCTACAACAAATTTATAGAAGGTTTGTATCAGTCCATGCATCAACACGCTAAAGTTCTTTTAATGAAAATATCTAAATTTTTCGTCTCAGCGTAGCAGGAAGATTCGGGCCGTCAACAGAAAGCAAAATCTATGGCGAAATATCAATCAATTATTACCTTTCGATGCGCTGTATATGATAAAATTATCGGTCCAAGAACTGAGCCTTGAGGGACGCTCTCATTGCCATTCCTCATTTTGGAGTTCAGTCATGTGCCGGGCCTTGTGAAAGACCATTTCAGGAGATGTATCAAAGGCTTTTAAAAGATCGAAAAATGTCAATATGAAGTTTAGCCTGAATTCACATTGGCTGCATGTTGGAAGGCAGTTGTCCTCTGCTTATTCATTGACGGGTTCCGTAGTTTTACACGCATGTCATCTTTTTTGGAAATTATTTTTGGTATTTCCTAGTAGTCTGTGGAAAAGAAAGAATGAGCGAAAGAGAAGAAAAGACGAAGAGACAGAGACAGCGGAAATGAAAAAGGAGAGAGGGAAGAGGAGGATTATCCAGAAATCCGACACGTGAAGAATTAATGGGATTTCCTTTCTTATTTTTATATGCACATAATGGAAAGCATTCCTTTGAGTACTTCATATCGCATTAGAGGCAGACGGAGGAGGGGAAAGGGGCGAGGAAGGGGGGAAAGGGAGGGAAAAGCGAGAGGAGAAAAGGGAGGAGAAAGGAACGAGGGGGAGAGGGAAGTTAAGAAGTGAAGAGGGGAGGGAGAAAAGGAAGGGAGGGGAAGAGAAGTGAAAGGGAATACGCATTTGATTGGGAGCCCTTGTTGGGATCATGTAAAGGCGCGAGTGGGTAACGAGGCACAATGCTGACGTGGATTGACATGAACAATTAAAGGCCTCCAGTTGAAGTGAAAGAGTGAAAGTGTGAGACAAAGGCCGGCAACATTTCCGACAACCATATTAGGGCTCTTGTTCTCTGTTCTCCGGAGGAACTTGTTTAAAGAGAATGAGATTAAAGTGGTAATCGCGAGTGTTTCCTTTAACATCTGTTTCACTTCGGAAGGAAAGGGAATAAAAGGAAAGCCATTTATTGATCAGAAAGTTAAGATTCCTTGTTTGACTTTTTAGCGAGGTTAGGGTTCTCGTAATATTTTCTGTGATTATTGAAGTAACAGTAACGATTTATCTAATCATATTAATAATGATACGAATGGGAAAAACAAATAGGAAATTGCTCACATCATTTTAGCGAATGCTATATACATACAGTGAAGATCTCGCTGAGATCATGCAAATCATCTCGAGCCAAGTTGAGCGGAGCGGAGCAGTAGCCAAACGACGCAAGTTGACTCAACTAGTTAGGGAATGAAAGACGTGAGGAAACGGCAGGACCGCATTGAGGGTTGACAATGAGGGAAAACTCACGAGTGAGTTGACAAGTGAGGAAAACTGCGAGTGGAGGGGAGGCCGAGGACGGAGAGGGAGCCGAGAGGCGCACGCCGTTCGTCAATTGTCCCCCCCCTGGCGTGCG
>NC_091567.1:15862873-15865373 GCF_042767895.1 Penaeus vannamei
CGAATGTACTCACACATAAATATACAAATATACACACACGCACATACATGTACAGTATATATGAATGTTTATACCAAAACTGCATATAGATGTCAGAGGAGAGGCTGTCTGAGCGAGCGCCGCCCATCCGCCGACGCTTGCGCTGTTTAGATTTTCTCGCGAGGACAGTGTGCCAAGAAAGTAACGAGAGCAAGAGACAACACCCATTTAAAACAATTCGTTATGTTTGCGTGCAAATGTAATCACGAATCAAAAGAAGTTGGAATAACAAAAAAGTGACGCAAAATATGACTGAAATCGCATTGTTTGATGTCCACTGACGGTCCTTTACAACGGAAAAATAGAGACCAGAGTTCGCTGTGAAAAATGTGGAAAATGTATAGATAAGAGAATGATTAAACAACGTAATAGATGTTTCTGAAGCATCATATCTGCAACAGAATGAAATACAAGTATATATAACTATATTAAAGCAGGAAGAGAAGAGAGAGTGCGAGAGAGTGAGGGCGAGTGCAAGGGAGTGAGAGTGAGAGTGCGAGAGAGAGAGGGAGAGGGAGAGGAGGAGAAGAGAAGAATGTATAGAATTGAAGGAAACATGATTTTCTTGGTAGTTACACAGTTTGTGAAAAAATCCACATAATTTAGAATATGGTCGTAGCCGAGGCATAGGGGTACACAGGTATACATACATTTGAGTATTGTATTCTTAAATGTTTTTAAAATGGTACACTTACCAGCGTTTGTGTCAGCAGGATAACCTTACTATATGCTAATTTTGATGTTAAATGTAGTTTTTCTCGTGTCCTCATATGAACGACTGTAGAATAACTCTTCTTTTTTTGACCCCCACAGACAGCAGCCCGGAGGGCGTGACCCCCACCCCGCCCCACCCCCACCCTGCCCCCTCCCCAAGCTCCTCCACGACCGCCGGCTCGCCCGCGCCCACGCAAGCGCTTCCCCTGATCACGCCCGCGCCGCCCGCGTTACTGCTCTCGCCGACGGCCGCCGTCATCGCTACGCCTACGTCGCTGGTGAAGAAGACGACGCCCTCCACCGCCGGCAGCACGCCCGGGAGCCCGCCCGCGGAGGACACGTCTTGCCCGCCCTCGCCTGCCGGAGGTGACGTCACGGAGGCCCCCGGAGACGATGACGTCGGCGCGATGGTGAGTCTTGAGAACCGGTCGGCCATTTTGCGTAGACAGCGGTGTTGATCAGTCAGGGATGATATAGATGGAAATGATTACCAGCTGAGTTATAGATGAGTTTATCAAAAGTGGAAACGCCTTTGTTCCCCTCAACACAAATTTCCAAATTGGGATACGTGGCAGGAATACTAGGTGTACGCGAGTCACGTCTATTTTGTTATTTTTTTCATTTGAATTTAAATAGCTCATTTATTTACCAAGACGCTAGAAGTCTTGCAAGATTTAGTAAATCATTAATTTTAGTTTAGTTTGTCACTGAGAATGCTTCTTAGAATCTAGTAAAATTGCAAAGGGTACGCATTTGGTGATGCAAAAATTCAAGTGGTTCGTGACTCTCTGAAGTTCGCAAACTGCAATTCTAGCCCCCCCCCCTCTGCACTCAAGCCCCGCTCTCTCTACCCCCCCCCCTCCTCCAGCAGTCGTGCGAGGGCGAACCCGGAGCCGCGCGGAGAGACGACGACAAGAAGAAGCCCCGCCGACGCCGCACGGCCTTCACGCATGCGCAGCTGGCTTACCTCGAGAGGAAGTTCCGCGTGCAGAAGTACCTCAGCGTCGCCGACCGGTCCGACGTCGCCGAGGCCCTCAACCTCTCCGAGACCCAGGTCAAGACGTGGTACCAGAACCGCAGGTGGGTAGGCGGGGGGAGGAAGGGGGGAGGGGAGAAGGGGAGTCAGTTATGCTCTGCTCAATATGTGTTTATGATTTTGGGATAAGGTGTTGGCTGCTGTGTAGTAACACTTACGTCACACACACACACACACACACACACACACACACACACACACACACACACACACACACACACACACACACACACACACACACACACACACACACACATACACACACACACACACATACATTTACACATACACTCGAACAACTGAACATTGCGCTTCACCTATCCACTGTAAGAAATAAAAGCACAAGCCTTTCGTCCCCATCTGACGTTCAGTACCGCCCTCTCGAACAGGACCAAGTGGAAGCGGCAGAATCAGATGCGCCTGGAGCAGCTCCGGCAGAGCGCTGGGGTCGGAGTGGAGAAGGAGCTGCTGGGAAGCGCAGGGGGTCGCAGCTCCCCCGTTGACCCCCTGAGCGTGGTGGCTCCGACTTGCTGTCCGCCTTACTTCCTGCCACCCGTCGATCGGTCCTGCTTCATCACCACAGCAGGACTCTTCACCAGGCTGCCCTACAGCCCCTCGTGCCACTTGTGACCCCAGCCGGACGCCTGACCTCTGTCCCCGGTGTCCTACAGCCCGCCCTGCCCCTTGTGACATCAGCCCTAGAGCGTGACC
>NC_091567.1:15877873-15882873 GCF_042767895.1 Penaeus vannamei
ATATAAACTTCATGGGGGAGGTCATGTCTACGTAGGCTAATCTTGGTAATATTGGTATGGGACCTATACTGACCCCTGGGAGGAAAAGTGTAGCAATATACTTCCACTGCATCATAATCAACGAGGCAGGTAAATAGGTCACTTTCACAGTCTGACCAGTTCTTGCCGTGGATGGGACAATCAGTCACCGAGACAGAAACAGTTCCAGTACAGGTATTAAGAAAGGGGAGATGTATAGTAGGAATGGGTTTACAAGTAAGGTCAGGTAGGGTAGATATTACACGAGCTTGAGATGCAGATGTAACTGTGAGACGGCGTGAACGATCGGAAACGGCTAAGAAAGGAAACTTTTCCTGCTTGTTTTTTTATCCATTTTGAAAGAGAAGGGTATTGTCAGAATATTCACAAAGAGTCGATCCCACTTGGCTGGGCCAAAAAGGGTGCTCAAAAGGTTTATAGAGATAGAGGCAGTAGAAAGACGAGAGCAGGAGGAAGATGGGGTGGTGTGCAGTGTAGTAGTTCTGTGGGGGGGAGGACAATATGGATGAAGAGTAGTAATAAGGGAAGAGGGGGTACACATTGAAAAAAAACTGTGCAGTAGATGGAGAGGAATAATGTTAGGAAAGAGGAAGTGGTGCATTCTGAAGGTTGAGTAATAACCAGGGTGGGTGGTTCGGAAGGGATAGTTATCAGTAAATGTCGAGGTGGGGTTATTAATGTCAGTGAACGGAGCTGTGGTCACAGGAGAGGCAGGGGTCAGAAAACAGATAGGCTAGATGATGTAGGGGCAAGCCTTAATACCCCTAATAAGGGTAAACAATCATCATTGGCCATGATGAGCTGAATAAAATGGGGGAAAGAAACGGTCAAACTCCTCAGAGTCCCCATAAGGGGTAAGGGCTAAGTGATTAACCAGGGGAATACCGTGCCCATGGCTCCCAAAGGGCGTTCATAACTGACACAAAGCCAGCCTTTTATCCTTTCAGCACAGCTCTCATACCTTAGGAATGGAACAGAAGAAGGGGATGAAGAAAATAGGGAAGAAGAAAAGCGGATTAAAGACTTAGTAAAATTAGTTGTGGGCAGATCCCCTACATTGGGCCTCAGTCTCAGATTCTGTCTCCTAACCCCCCCCCATGACAACAACAAACAAGGTATTGGGAGGGAAGGATGACGAGTAGTAATAAGGGGGGAGAGGGTAGACAATGAAGACTGTAAAGTAGGAGGTGGAGTGGGGAATTCTGAAAATTTAGTAATGACATGGGCGGATGGTGCATTATGGATAGAGTCGTCAATAAACATCGAGGAGAGTGCATTAGTATCAGTGGTCAGAGCCATGGTCAAAGGAGAGACAGGGGTTGGAAAATCAATGAAATCAAATTTAGATAGGTTGGTTGATGAAGGGGCAAGCCTTGATGCCCCAAATAAGGGTAAAAAAATAATTATTGGCCATGCTGAGCCTGAAATAAGTGGGGAAAGGAAACGGTCTATCCTTCAGGGTCCCCACAAGGGGTAAGGGCAAGGCTTTTAGCCAAGGGAATACCATGCCCATGGCTCCTAGAGGGAGTTTATGACTGACACAAATCCAACTCTCATCCTCTCGCCACAGCTCTCACACCTTAGGAAATAGACAGAAGGGGATGAAGAGAAGGAAAAGTAGGGGGAGAAGAAAAGACCATGAAGAATTAGTTGAGAGGGTTGAGGCCCACTGGGCCTCTGTAACCATCTCCAAAGCCCCCCCACCCCCAACAACAACGAGCAAGGAATTAGAGAGTATTTCATTATAAAAAGACCCTGAACTAACCCTAGTTGGAAGGCTTTAATTATATTCACTTAATCATACAGGTAATAAGTAAACATCCAAACATTCGTTCTCTCATTCTCAATTTGTAATTGGTGACTTTATCACACCTTCAGCCTCATATTTTTCATAATGCAAATGACATTTTTTTCCTCACATTTTCAAGGTTAATGATAATAAAAATGACTATGATGCATAAAAAATTTATTTGAATATGGTATTATGTACAAATACATAGATTTGGTAAATAATGGTTTAGTGAAAAGTCCTACATACTTCAGCTATGTGCCTTGCTTAGGAAATCTGGACCCGATGAATTCCATTGTACATTTATACAAGCATAACTATAGAATCCAAATTTACTAAACTACATGGCACTGTTTTTTTTTGTTTTTTTTTAATTAACACTACACAGCTATAGCATAAAGTAGCATGATCTAATGTGTTTCACATATTTTCCTTTTCAATTCCAATCTCTCTCTTTATCAAGTAACCATACATTCACCATCTATCTCTTGTTCACCAGTCTTTACCCATTCCAAATAACTTTTCTAAAACAGTACTTATCAATACACTCACTATAGTTGCCACAATAAAATCATGGCAGTTATCATCATCATCATCATCATCATCATCATCATCATCATCATCATCATCATTACTATAATAATAATAATAATAATTAATAATAATAATTAATAATAATAATTAATAATAATAATTAATAATAAAAATTAATAATAAAATTTAAAATAATAATCAATAATAATAATTAATAATCAATAATAATAATAATAATAATAATAATAATAATAATAATAATAATAATAATAATAATAATAATAATAATAATAATAATAATAATAATAATAATAATAATAATATTAATAATAATAATATTAATAATAATAATATTAATAATAATAATAATAATAATAATAATAATAATAATAATAATAATAATAATAATAATAATAATAATAATAATAATAATAATAATAATAATAATAATAATAATAATAATAATAATAATAATAATAATAATGATATTAATATTAATATTAATATTAATAATAATAATAATAATAATAATAATAATAATATTAATAATAATAATAATAATAATAATAATAATAATAATAATAATAATAATAATAATAATAATAATAATAATAATAATAATAATAATAATAATAATAATAATAATAATAACAATAACAATAATAATAATAATAATAATAATAATAATAATAATAATAATAATAATAATAATAATAATAATAATAATAATAATAATAATAATAATAATAATAATAATAATAATAACAATAATAATAATAATAATAATAATAATAATAATAATAATAATAATAATAATTATATTATTATTATTATTATTATTATTATTATTATTATTATTATTATTATTACTATAATCACTAATAATAATGATAATAGTAATGATAATAATAATAACAATAATAATAACAATAATGATAATAACAATAATAATAATAATAATAATAATAATAATAATAATAATAATAATAATAATAATAATAATAATAATAATAATAATAATAATAATAATAAAATAATAATAATAAAAAAAGCAACAATTATAACAATAAAAATGTTTTTTGTTTGAGTATTCTCTCTTCTTTTCACTGAATAATTTGTATGGTGCACTATTTCTTCAATCTGAATATTCAACATCTTCAAACAATATAAAAAAATATATGATATTGAGACCCATATCTGCAAAGGCATACAGTTTTTTTTTCAGATAATTTTTTCATGTCTGACTTCAATACATTCTTGTCTAAAATATTTACATTTTACATCATACGCTGGCTTTGCCTAATATAATACATTAATTTTAAAAAGTATTCTTCACCTTTAGACTTGTACAATATAAACCCATACAGAATACAATTCATATTCTTAATGGAGATAAAAGATAATTTTACTTTGCAATTCTCATATGCTAGTTTATACTCATCCCTCACACAATTTTCTTGTGCAGTTAAAAAAAAGGCATTTCCACCCACAGATAACAAATATCCTTGTTATAATCCTTTCGACAACATAACCAGTTAAAGAATCTCAGGCCTTAAACACAATTCAAGGAAGGCATAGTTTTTCTTAGGACATAACCACTATCTCCTTCTATATCCTTCAGGCTTGTAAGATTTGCTGAAATCACAAATTGTTTTAGGAGTTTACTGGTATAGTTATTATTATTAAATTACATATGAAATTGGAGGAAATATTTGTCATTATTTATGGGAATGTTATTTTATATATCAACTGGATTAAAATATTTTCCATTCTTCATATTTATATATGATAGTTTTCTAGATTTTTTTCTAAATAGAAACACTGGCAAAAATATGTTTAGTTAATTTATAAATTTATTAGAAGGCTATAAGTCTACTCTCATATTTGCATAATATTCTGAAATTAAGGCCATGTTTGGTTGCTAACAGCTTAAATTCAAATGATTTATATGATTTACATAATCCTAGCTCCAAATTATTTGTATGATTTTTATAATCCTAGCAACAGTGTTTTCCTAAGTTTATCAGAATTTCAAAATATTGAATACCAAAGACCAGAATAAACCAAACAATATCAAATATCATAGTATTAGGCCATGGAACAAGAATGCCATTGCAATGCTGCAAATCTTTTTTTTCTATCTTTTTACATTAATGTCATGTCTGTATGTCTGACCATATATACATTTCTCCTCAGTTGCACAATTAGCTCACTTCCTCAAAAATAAACATCTCAACATTAACTCAAGTGGAATTGACACATACATTCCCATACCTTGACTAGATACATTCAATCAATTCACCCTGAACAAGTGCTTTAAATTCTTCTTGTTTTCACATAGTCATCATTCATCCATATATTTTTTTTTCCTTTTATTAGCTACAAAAGAAAAAAAACTAAAAACATGCTATATAAACTGTGAGCCTTCAACATCTCTTTAATACTCACTGGAATAAATATGATGTAAGAACACATTCTCTTACATAATGAAACTGAAGTACATTAGGCAACCATTTCCATCACGATCCTAAAACTGACACTTTGCAACCACACTTAGTTTCTCCATCAGTTAAAATGATGGACAGTTCAAAATCAAAAGCCAAAGATTAGGCAAATGACTGTCACTTTTCCCAGACCC
>NC_091567.1:15887873-15895373 GCF_042767895.1 Penaeus vannamei
AGGGGAAGGGGAGGGGAAGAGGGAGAGTGAGAGGAAGAGGAAGAGGAAGAGGAAGAGGGAGAGGGAGAGGGAGAGGGAAAGGGAGAGGGAGAGGGAGAGGGAGAGGGAGAGGGAGAGGGAGAGGAAGAGCGAGAGGGAGAGGGAGAGGGAGAGGGAGGTGGAGGTGGAGGGGGAGGGGGAGGGGGAGAGGGAGAGGGAGAGGGAGGGGAGGGGAGGGGAGGGGAGGGGAGGAGAGGGCAGGGGAGGGGAGGGGAGGGGAGGGGAGGAGAGGGCAGGGGAGGGGAGGGGAGGAGAGGAGACGGGAAGGGAGGGGAGGAGAGGGCAGGGGAGGGGAGGGGAGGGGGAGGGAGGGAGAGGGGTAGGGGTAGGGGAGAAAGAGAGAAAGAGAGAGAGAGGGAGAAAAAGCAAGAGAGAGCAAGAGAGCAAGAGCTAGAGAGACTGACAGACAGAGAGAGAGAGGGAGAGGGAGGGAGAGAGAGAAAAAAATATATATATTTACAGTTGGCTGAGGCAAATGTAAAAAAATGCTAAAACAATGCAGGTCAGAAATTTTTCTCTTAGCAACAACAAAAACACACACACAATCATATATAAATATATATATATTTATATATATATATATATATATATATATATATATATATATATATATATATATATATATATATATATATATATATATATATGTATATATTTATATATATATATTTATATATACATATATATATATATATCTATATATATATATCTATATATATATATATATATATATATATATATATATATATATATATATATATGCATATATATATGCATATATATATATATATGTATATACATATGAATATACATATGCATATACATATGCATATGCATATACATATGCATATATATATATATATATATATATATATATATATATATATATATATATATATATATATATATATATATATATACATACATAAATACATTATATATATCATATAGAAGGAGAAAATCTTGATTGCCTCTCCTAGACACAGGTGTGCAGCTATACACAAGATTCTTGTTGAAGGGTTGCCAAGCGCCGAACATCAACTTTGACGCAGTTGTCTGAGTTCGTTGACAGAGGACGGGGTTCTTTAATATCTCCATTACAAACACGATAGTCTGAAAAATTAATGAGAATTATAATAAACACATCGATGGTAAATTACCGTCTAAAAATTGGAAACATAAGTCATTGTTCCCTTTTATAATGAGTGTATTTTCTATTTGTGTATCATGATAGAGGATTAAAGAAATATAAGCTACTATATAAAATAACAACTAACAAACAGAAATGGGAGAGATCTACATCCCACATATCTATAAAACGTAATATCATGACCACAATACCATATGAAAATAGCCTGAGATCTAAAAAGATCTTACGTGAAATAAAACCAAATAAAAAACAAATAACAACCCTCCACAGCTGTGGACACCATGTTTGCTACACACTTACAGATGCCAACTTTCATATTAATTTACCTTAAAAGGAAACAGGAGATGAGAGACAGTTCAAGGGGAAGTGATGGGAGATAAAGAAAAAAATAATAATAATAAAACCGAGGAAAGAATATATCATAATCTGGGTTAGTGATGACAATGATAATACCATATAAATACAAATACAACATTATGACCAAAAGAAAAAGAAAATGCTAAACAAACACTAACTAAACAGACAACACACAGACACACAATTTCACAACAATAGTAATAACATACAATGAAAATAAAACTAACCAAGCTGAGAAACCATTAACAAAATAAAACAACATTCAATTCAAAAATATCTAGAAAAGGGTAATAAACACGTCTTCTCACGGTGCATTTCAACTAAGATTGTCGAGGAGAACAAGCATAAATACAAATCTTACCCCTGCGGCCTTTCTTCTTGCCGGCTGTTGAACAATGAGCACGAAATGAGTATAATAAAACTGAGGGAGGATCAAATTAGGCCAATTTTTTTTTCTAATAATCTTTTAAAACTGTGTATACTTAAGAATGTAAATTTTAAAAATTTAAGTCTTATATCTAAACCATTCCTTAACATTTATATTAGTGGGAATAAAGAGAAAACACAGCTGATTTTTTTTCTTTTTCTCTTAAAAGTAATTTTGCCTGTAACTTTTGGTCTCACTCGGAGAAGATATGTACAGCATTTGTTCAAATCATTTAAATGACAAAGCAAAGAAAATCAAATAAATATTCATTTAAAAAACTATGTTTCAGATACCTAGAAGAAATGTAATCATAAAATTTATTTTGGTAATGTAAATGATATTCCTAGCTATGTATCTAATTTCTACCACATTCATTATTCTTCTCTCCATTGACTAAGTTATATCTCAGACACAGTGTAAATATAATGATAACTTTCTTATTAAAGGCAAAGATCTTTAGAATTAAAATAATATTCTAAAAATTTAAAACCAAAATGAAGTCAATACCACTGGGAAAATGTTGCATTCACTTCAGTGTTGCTAAGTTAAATGTCTCTGCACATAGATGGCTCTGCCAGCACTTAGCCACAAAAGAGTCCATTATTAGATCTTGTGACCTCACCTTTCCTTGAGTTGGCAGGAAAAATGCCTTTTTTTTACTAATGCTATCAATATTAATTCTGTTATTTTTATTATAAACACTGTAATTACTATATTGTTATTGACATTACTAACAGTAGTATCAAATACTAGAATATATAATTGAAAATCAAGGAAAAGGAGAGACAAATACTTCTCTTCACTGGCTCATTGGTGATCGAGTACTTGTGGAGCCATCTATATGTAAAATCAATTACTAAATTAAACACACAGTGGGCATGGCATGTATGCACATGCCTTCCCCGTTGGCATGTAGTTAAGGACCACATTTCTATATTGGTAAAACAGTAAAAATCTGATTTAATTCTGATAAAAATATTTATGATTAAATTTCTAACATCTTAATATTTAACACTGAGCCACCAATCTTCCATATGATTTCACATTCATATTAATACAGCCCCTAAGAAATAATATACTACAGATATCTGTATGTTGTAAAAGGGCTGTACACTTTCCAACTCATCTGGTCTAGTTAAGTTAACATGAATAATTCTATCAAAATCAATATAGTTCTAATGTTCATAAAAGACTTTGCCACTTTATAGTTCTGGCAAGAAGGAGAAAAAAATGAAAGTTTAAAAATGTCTGATGTGAGTTATCTCTCTTATGGACTATCATATTATAATAATCATCACATGGATATATTACGAATTATATTTGCAAATTCATTATATGAAAATTAAAGAAAGTCATTCAATTACTCAAGCTCTGAATTTTTAATAACATACTGCAGTATACTTATACATTTAAGATGGAAGAAATATAAGCATTATATCTAAACCATTCCTTAGCATTTAAATTAGAGGAAATTTATAGCAATAGAAAACATTCTGAATATCATATAAAATTCACCAAAATTGTGTAAACCTTTGATAATTTGGTAAACTTGCCATGAATTCCCATATAGGGGAATATCGGCAAAAATCACCTGAAAATGTGTACTTATGCTCTTGTGATGGTGTAAGGTAGAGTAGAATAATAATAAAAATAAAATTTAAAAAGAAATCAGAAATGAGACTGAAAAAGATGTATTGAAATTGACTAATCTAAAAACAGCAAGGGTTTTGAACTGCCAAGAGTATGGATTTTAATAATGTTCACCAAGTCAAGACAGCTAATACAAATGTAGATCTAAATACTGTCACTGCTGTGTGTTAGTGAGGGAGTGAGTGAAAGAGTGAGTCAAAAAGAGAACACAGAGTGAGAGAGTAAGAGAATGTGTCAATAAGTGAGCAAGTAACAGTAAGTCAATACAATGATTGTACAAAAGTGAGCAAATGATTCAGTGAATGCAAAAGAGAATGATTGTGAGTGAGTAATGGAGTGAGTCAGTGAATGGCTTAAGTTAAATGAGTAATCAAGTGAAAGAGTGAGTAAGTAAGAGTGCATAAGTGAGTGAATGAAAGAATGAGTGAATGAGTGAGAGAGTTATTGACTACATAAGTGAGTGAACGAGCGAGTGAACAAGTCAATGAGTGAATGAATGAGTGAATGAAAAAATAAATCAAGTGTGTGAGGGGCATTAGCATGCAAGAGAGTCAATAACTAATGGAGCAAGTAAATGAGTGAGTGAGTGAGTGAATGAGTGAGTGAGCAAATGCATGAGTGAGTCAGTCATTCAGTCAGTGAAGGAATAAGTAAATATATGAGTATGAGTGAGTGAGTGAGTGAGTGAGTGAGTGAGTGAGTGAGTGAGTGAGTGAGTGAGTGAGTGAGTGAGTGAGTGAGTGCGTGCGTGACTGAGTGAGTGAGTGAGTGAGTGAGTGAGTGAGTGAGTGAGTGAGTGAGTGAGTGAGTGAGTGAGTGAGTGAGTGCATGCGTGAGTGAGTGAGTGAGTGAGTGAGTGAGTGAGTGAGTGAGTGAGTGAGTGAGTGAGTGAGTGAGTGAGTGAGTGAGTGAGTGAGTGAGTGAGTAAGTAAGTGAGCAAGTAAATTTGTGAATGAGTGTGAGAGTGTATGTGTTTGTGTCTTTGTCCTGGCACCTATTTTAAACAAAGTTGTCCCTGCTTATTTTATCTAGACCTTCAAGTCTTTCATATATAGCAGATAGCACTTGCATTTTTATATGAGATCCAGGTTAATAGCAAGAAAATCTGAAAGCTTTGATGAAATTTGGAATTGATCATCTACTGCATACAAGATTAACAGATAATAAAAGAGTGAAAAGGTCTAACTCCATTCTATCTTACCATCATATGATTCTAAGTGACTTAATGCAATCACAGTCAGCAAGCATAAATTATGTTTTTTGAATTCCCTGTTGTCAGAACAGTTAAAAAAAAGTATAAAAACAAAAAACAGAAAGGAAATCATAAAGAAATGAAAGAAAGAAAAAATCAACTGTGTTAATTGACAATCAAAAAGATAAATAGGCAACATATAATCTTAGAAAGAAATTCAATTATCTGGAAAGCAAGAGACAAATTATTCTAAAGGAATATAATGCTTCAAAATCTGGATTACAACTCACACAAAACTATATATGATACTGGAAAAATCAGGGGAGCATCAATTAATTCCAAGACAAACTAGATTTCATTATGCATCAGTGGAACAGAAAGGAAATAAAAAGGCATGCTGCAGGAGAGAAATGAAGTTACTGGCAGACAAAAGACAAGGGAAATAAGACAAGGATGACTAAAAAGGGAGTAAGGTTGTACAGTTTGGAAAATTCACAATGGGAGAGGACAAGACTACAAAAATGAACAGGATGGAAAGGTGACGCTTACATTAACCCCTCACTATTAATGTTCGACTTATCTGTGGACTTGTGTGTCTGTTGCTAAATACTATCATATATAAAGAAGACTTACCAAAAATAATATTTCACTATATTATCTTGCCTAATTTTTGTGCTAGCTAACTACTAGCTTATAAACAAAATTGAAACAAAAATTATATCTTATACATTCACGTAAATTTCTCTCAGGCCCTCTTTCTCTTTCTCTTTCTCTCCTTCATTCTTTCTTTTTCTCTTCTCTGTCTCCGTCCCTCTCTCTGTCTGTCTGACTGTCTGTCTCTGTCAATCTCTGTTTGTCTCCGTCTCTCTCTGTTTCTCTGTCTCTCTGTCCATCTCTCTCTCTCTCTGTCTCTGTCTATCTCTCTCTCTCTCTGTCTCTGTCTCTGTCTATATCTCTCTCTCTCTGTCTCTGTCTATATCTCTCTCTCTCTGTCTCTCTCTCCTCTCTCTCTCTCTCTCTCTCTCTCTCTCTCTCTCTCTCTCTCTCTTCTCTCTCTCTCTCTTCTCTCTCTCTCTCTCTCTCTCTCTCTTCTCTCTCTCTCTCTCTCTCTCTCTCTCTCTCTCTCTCTCTCTCTTCTCTCTCTCTCTCTCTCTCTCTCTCTCTCTCTCTCTCTCTCTCTCTCTCTCTTCTCTCTCTCTCTCTCTCTCTCTCTCTCTCTCTCTCTCTCCTCTCTCTCTCTCTCTCTCTCTCTCTCTCTCTCTCTCTCTTCTCTCTCTCTCTCTCTTCCCTCTCTCTCTCCTTCTCTCTCTCTCTCTTCTTCCTCTCTCTCTCTCTCTTCCTCTCTCTCTCTCTCTTCTCTCTCTCTCTCTCTCTTCTCTCTCTCTCTCTCTCTTCTCTCTCTCTCTCTCTCTCTCACTCTCTCTCTCTCTCTTTCTCATCTTTCTTTTCTCTCTTTCTCTCTCTTTCTTTTTTTTCTCTTTTTTCCTCTTTTTATATTATATAATATATATATATATATATTTTATTTTTATATATATATATTTTTATATATATTTTTATATATTTTTATAATATATATATTTTATATATATATATATATTTTATTTTTTTTTAAATTTTATTTTTTTTTTTTATTTTATATTTATATTATTTATATATATATATATATTTATATTATTAATATATTTATTTTTTATTATATATATATATATATATATATATATTATATATATATATATATATATTATATATAATATATATATATAATATATATATATATATATATATATATATATAAATATATATAATAAAAATATATAAATATATATATATTAATATATATTTTTTTATTTTTTTTTTTCTTTTTTTTATCTTATATATATAAATATATTAATTAATATATATATTTATATATATAAATATATATATTATATATATAAATATATATAAATTTTTATATATATAAAAATATAATATTTTTATATATAATATAATAATATAATATTTATATATATATTTAAAAATATTATATTTTTATATATATAATAAATATAATAATTTATATAATAATTTATATATATTAAATATATATATTTATATATATATATTAAATATATATATTAAATTTATATATAAAATATATATATATTAACTATATATATATAAAATATATATATTTATATATATATAAATATATTATTTATATATATATATATAATATATATATTATTTATATAAAATTATATATAATAAATAATAATATATATATATATAATAAAATTTTATATATATATAAATATATATAATTTTTTTATATAAAAAAATAATTTTCTTTATATATATAAAAAATATATAAATTTTATTATATATATATAATATATAATAATTATATATATATAAATATATATATTTATATATATATAAATATATTAAATATATATATATAAATATATATATTTATATATATATAAATATATATTTATATATATATATATATTATTTTTATATATATATATATATATATTTATATTATAAATATATATAAAATTTTTATATATATAAAAATATATTTTTATATTATATATATAAATATATATATAATTTATATATATATTAAAAATAATAATATTTATATATATATAAATATATATAATTTATATATATATAAATATATTTAAAATTTAA
>NC_091567.1:15915373-15920373 GCF_042767895.1 Penaeus vannamei
AGTAGAAGTAGTAGAAGTAGTAGAAGTAGAAATAGAAGTAGAAGTAGAAGTAGTCGTAGTCGTAGTAGTAGTAGTAGTAGTAGTAGTAGTAGTTAATAGCAGTCGTAGTCGTAGTCGTAGTCGTAGCCGTAACAGAATAGCGGTAATGATAATACTAATGATAATGATAATAGGAAGGATTCTAATAAAAACGGCAAGGAGGGCATCAAAGCAACAACAACGCTAACGACGGTGCCGCCCAGAGCAAGCAGCAACAGCCAAGCCAAACCCACAACAGCAACGACGCCCCTCTCCCCCCCCCCCCCTCCACCGACCCTCTCCGCCGCGCACTCACCATGAGGAAGGCCGTGATGCCGGCGAGCACCTGGAACGTGGTCTGGATGCCGATCTCGAGGATGTAAGGTAGGATGAACGGCAGCACGATGGTGAACACGGACGACCCCGCCGTCACGAAGCCGTTCACCAGGCCCATCCAGCGCTGGAAGTAGTGGCCCAGGATCACCAGCGACGGCGTGTAGGCCAGGGACGCCCCGCCGCCGAACATCAGCCCGTAGGTGATCATCAGGACTTCCACCTGCGGGAGGGACGGGGTCAGGAGGGAGGGGATCAGAAGGGGGGAGGGGGTCAGAAGGGGGAGGGGTCAGAAGGGGGAGGGTCAGGAGGGAGGGGTCAGAAGGGGGAGGGGTTAGGAGGGAGGGTTAGGAGGAGGGGGTCAGAAGGGGGAGGGTCAGAACGGGAGGGGGTCAGAACGGGGAGGGGGTCAAAAGGGAGGGGTCAAGGGGGGGATCAGAAAGGGGGAGGGGGTCAGAACAGGGGAGGGGGTCAGAAGGAGGGAGGGGCAGAGGGGGAGGGGCCAGGGAGGGAGGGGTCAGAAGGAGGGAGGGGGTCAGAGGAGGGAGGGGGTCAGAAGGGGGGAGGGGGTCAGAAGGAGGGAGGGGGTCAGAAGGGGGAGGGGGTCAGAAGGGGGAGGGGGTCAGAAGGGGGAGGGGGGTCCAGAAGGGGGGGAGGGTCAGAAGGGGAGGGGTCAGAAGGGGAGGGGGTCAGAACGGGAGGGTCAGAAGGGGGAGGGGGTCAGAAGGGGGAGGGGTCAGGAGGGAGGGGTCAGAACGGGGAGGGGGTCAGAACAGGGGAGGGGTCAGAAGGGGGAGGGGGTCAGAAGGGGGAGGGGGTCAGAAGGGGGGAGGGGGTCAGAAGGGGGAGGGGTCAGAAGGGGGGAGGGGGTCAGAACGGGGGAGGGGTCAGGAGGGAGGGGGTCAGAAGGGGGGGGGTCAGAAGGAGGGAGGGGTCAGAAGGGGGGGAAGGGGTCAGAAGGGGAGGGGGTCAGAAGGGGGAGGGGGTCAGAAGGGGGGGGGGGAGGGGGTCAGAAGGGGGAGGGGGGTCAGAAGGAGGGAGGGGTCAGAAGGGGGAGAGGGGGTCAGAAGGGGGAGGGGTCAGAACGGGGGAGGGGTCAGAAGGGGGAGGGGGTCAGAAGGGGGAGGGGGTCAGAAGGGGGAGGGGGTCAAGGAGGGAGGGTCAGAAGGGGGAGGGGGTCAGAAGGGGGAGGGGTCAGAACAGGGAGGGGGTCAGAAGGGGGAGGGGGTCAGGAGGGAGGGGGGGTCAGAAGGGAGGGAGGGGGTCAGAAGGAGGGAGGGGGTCAGAAGGGGAGGGGGTCAGGAGGGAGGGTCAGGGGGGAGGGGTCAGAAGGGGGAGGGGGTCAGAACGGGGAGGGGGTCAGAACAGGGGGGAGGGGGTCAGAAGGGGGAGGGGGTCAAAAGGAGGAGGGGGTCAAAAGGAGGGAGGGGGTCAGAAGGGGGAGGGGTCAGAACGGGGAGGGGGTCAGAACGGGGAGGGGGTCAGAGGGGGAGGGGGTCAAAAGGAGGGAGGGGGTCAAAGGAGGGAGGGTCAGAAGGGGGAGGGTCAGAACGGGGAGGGGGTCAGAACAGGGTAGGGGGTCAGAAGGGGGAGGGGGTCAGAAGGAGGAGGGGTCAGAAGGAGGAGGGGTCAGAAGGGGAGGGGTCAGAAGGAGGGAGGGGGTCAGAAGGGGGAGGGGGTCAAAAGGAGGAGGGTCAGAAGGGGGAGGGGTCAGAAAGGGGGAGGGGGTCAGAAGGGGGGAGGGGGTCAGAAGGAGGGAAGGGGTCAGAAGGAGGGAGGGGCCAGAAGGGAGGGAGGGGATCAGAAGGAGGGAAGGGGCCAGAAGGAGGAGGGGGTCAGAAGGGGAGGGGGTCAGAAGGGGGAAGGGGTCAGAAGGAGGGAGGGGCCCAGAGGGAGGGAGGGGATCAGAAGGGGGAAGGGGCCAGAAGGAGGGAGGGGGTCAGAAGGGGGAGGGGTCAGAAGGAGGGAGGGGGTCAGAAGGGGGAGGGTCAGAAGGGGGGAGGGGCCCAGAGGGAGGGAGGGGGTCAGAAGGAGGGAAGGGGCCAGAAGGAGGGAGGGGGTCAGAAGGGGGGAGGGGTCAATTGGGGTAAGGATGGGTGTGTTATTTCATCATCTAAAACTAAGAAATATAAAGGGAAACGCATCTTTCCAGAATCGGGGGAGGGAGTGCAGCATTAGTCACACTTTGAACTGACTATTTCCCCCCCGATATCCATGCCCGACTGATACAAACTTTCAGCGAGTGTAGTATATCCCTTACTTCTCAGGCACTCTTAATGGGTCGAGCAGTACCCGACGGGATTAACCGAGCAGTCTGTCGGGCATAAGTGGTTCGATGCCCCAAGCGGGAATGACCTCAGTTGCCCGTGCATTTCGATGCTTCGCCCGGAGGCTGCAAGTGCTTTCCCCTCTCGTGACGTCATCTCCGCTCGTGCCCGCAAAACACCGCCAGAACGTATAAACTGAAACGTCATTTGGTAACATTTTGCCCGTCGTGTTCTGCCCGATAGCGCGGACGGGGTCTTTTGTCGTTTTTATTGGATCTATTGATTTGGTAAACTGTTTATATGCTAATAAATTAACTTGAAAATAAAAAAGCACTTAATTTTCTAATTCACCTAAAGCCTTAATTCTGCTGCTTGTGTCGGGTCCTGGCATATACCAAAGCTTCGGATTTATGGGAGGTCTGAATCACGGATTTATGAGTAGACATTCCTGAAGAAGTTGCCGGGTTTTTGGAGTCTGTCGTTTGGGGTCAAACTAGCAAACACTCGTCTATAGGAAATTTGAGCACCCCTTCCCCGCCCTCTCTCTCTTTAATGACCTTTGACCCGCGTACCCTCTGACGATAATCTAGAATCTGAACATATAAAAGAGATACTGTAATGTGGGTCATTTTTTTTTTTTTTTTTTTTTTTACAAAGCACAGGTCAGTTTTATTATTTAATTAAACACAGGCATGTTGCATCAATAACCCTTCTCTCAAATACCTCAGCGACCCAATTTGAGGAGTCGACCCTTATATATCAAGAAACACTACAATGAAAGGACACATTACTTAACCTCATCGCGGTAAAAAAGAGAAACCAAAATCCACCTTTCAACATCCCTGACCCCGCCCCCGGAAAAAGGAAAACGAAAAAATTAGTCAAGTAATCCCTCCCCCCCCCTTCCATCCCTCCCCCCAGCATCTCCACCAACATCACCACCATATCCTCCCTCCTCCAGCATCTCCATCGGCTCCTCCAACATCACCAGCATCTCCCAACCTTATCATAGAAGAACGACGAGATGAACATGCCGGCGGTGGCCAGCGCTCCGCCGATGAACGTGGTGACCCGGATGCCCAGGGTGTCCGTCATCACGCCCGCCACCACGGACATGAAGAACGTCGATCCGATGGCCAGGGCGGTCATGGCGGCTGGCGGGGGAGAGGGAGAACGAGAGTCAGATTAGGCCGCTTGGGAGAGAACGACACGGTTGGGAATCAGGTGAGAGTGAGAGTGGGAGTAAGAGTAAGAGTAAGAGTGAGAGTGAAAGTGAGAGTAAGAGTAAGAGTAAGAGTGAGAGTGAAAGTGAGAGTGAGAGTGAGAGTGAAAGAGAGAGAGAGAGAGAGAGAGAGAGAGAGAGAGAGAGAGAGAGAGAGAGAGAGAGAGAGAGAGAGAGAGAGAGAGAGACGAAAAAGGGAGAGAGAAAAGGAGAGGAAGAGAGGGATGGAGATGGGGCGGAGACAAAGACGTAAACAGGAAAAAACAAACCCCAAAAAATCACCTACAAGGGCAAACAGAATAAAAAAACTAGGAAACGGAGGAGCAGAAGAAAACAGGACACAGGAAATTAATTCAATAACTTTAAGGTAACAAGTTCAAGATTCAGGTAAATATTGCAGACGCACGCGCTTCCAGGTCGAAGATCTCACGCCGAATAAGTTGTAAACAAAACGTGCGTCTTCCTGTTTTTTTACCCTTCGCTGTTCTGTCTACACACACAAACATACACGCGCAAGTATACACACACACGCGCAAGTACACATACACGCGCAAGTACACACACACGCGCAAGTATACACACACACGCGCGCGCAAAGAGTATACACTCATACAGACATACACAAAAGGTATCTATACTAACAGGAATACAAAGATATTTCGAGCTGAAAAGAAGAACATCATTATCATAGACACCAAGGATAAGACAGTCATCATCTTCCTCAACAATAGCAACGACTGATGACTAATCAGTCCGTTCGAAAAAATATGACAGGACAAAAGGAGAGGAGGGAGAGAGGGAATGAGGGAGGGGGAGGGAGGGAAGGAGGGAAGGAAATAGGGAGGGAGGGAGGGAGAGAGGGAATGAGGGAGGGAGGGAAGGAAGAAGGGAGGGAACGAGGAAAGAAGAAGGGAGGGAGGGAGTGAGAGAGGGAATGAGGGGGATAGGGTGAGAGAGGGAATGAGGGGGATAGGGTGGAAGGGAGGAGGGAAGGAGGGGAATAGGGTGGGATGGAGGAGGGAATGAGGGGGATAGGGTGGGAGGGAAGGAAAGAGGGAGAGAGGGAAGGAAGAAGGGAAGGAGGGAGAGAGAGAGGGGGAGAGAAAGAGACAGATTGATAAAGAGAGAGAGGAAGGAAGAGAGATAAAGAGAACAAGAGA
>NC_091567.1:15932873-15935373 GCF_042767895.1 Penaeus vannamei
ATGTGACGAAGACAACAAAAGCAAAAACAAAATGAAATAAAATAAAGCAAAATAGAATTAAATTAAATGCAAAAAACAAAAATCAAAAATGATAAATAAAAACAAATAAACATAAGCACGGAGAAAAAAAAGAAAAAAAATAATAAATAAAAAGAATAACAAAAACAAAAGAATAATTGAAATAACACTAATAATGATGATGATGGTGATGATGATGATAATAATACATTATCATCAATAATACAGCGCTAAGGGGAAACTTCGCCCTGGATTCGCGTCCTTTGGGGGATACTTCGCTAAAACGAATTATCATCTTTGGTGTTGTATTTTCTGTGATGAAGCGGCTTGGTTGCAGCTTCTGCTGTTTATTTTTTGCATGTGTGTGGAGAGGGAAAAGGTGTGGTTATGTGGGTGTATGGGTATGTGGATGTGTGGGTGTGGGTAAATGAGGTGGAGGTGTGTGCGTGGAGGTGGGCGGCCTATTTTTGTTATATGTCTTATTTTCGCCTCTCACCTTTTGCTTTTCCCACCCATTTCTTTTCACCTGTATCATTCATGCTCTGCCCTTTCTCCTTATCCCTCTCCTCGTCATTTTTAATTCTCCATAACTCAACTACGTCCTCGAATTCTTCATCATCTCCCTCTCCCTCTTCTCCGTCTCCGCCTCCTTTTCTTCATCCTTTTCTTTCTTCTTCGCATTTTTTCTTTTAAATTTCAGTTTCCCCTTTGTATTCCTTTTCTTTTTCCATTATCCTCTTCTTCCTCCTTCTTCTATTCCTTCTCCTCCTCCTCCTTCTTTCCTTTTTCTTCTCCTTCTCCCCTTCCTCCTTATTCTCCTTCTCCTTCTTCTTCTCCACTTCCTTCTCCTCCTCCTTCTCCTTCTCCTCATTCTCGTCCTCCTCCTTTTTCTTCTTCTTCCCTTCCTCCTTTTTCTCCATCTCCTCCTTCTTCTTTTTCTCCTCCTTCTACTCCTCTTCCTCCTTTTTCTTCTTCTTCTTCCCTTCCTCCTTTTTCTCCATCTCCTTCTCCTTCTTCTTCTCCTTCTTCTTTTCCTTTTTTTTCTTCTTCTCCCCCTTCCCCTTCTTCTCTTTCTACTTCTCCTATTCCTTCTTCTCCTTCTTCTTTTTCTCCTCCTTCTCCTTCTCCATCTCCTCCTCCTTTTTCTCCTCACCATCATTATCATTATCAATACTATTCTCCCTTTTCCTTCCTCTATTCTCCCTCCTCTTCTTTGCCACCGACTCCCAACAGTCAGGCATGCAACAAGGACCGGAATTGAATGAAACCCTTCAATGCTGACTTTGTGTTGCATGTTGCATGACTCTTGCATGATTCATACTTCAAGGCCTGGGGGGGGGGGATTTTCCATGTAGTTTAATTAGGCTGTGTAGGTTTATGTGGATTATTTGTTCGATTCTCTCTCTATCTCTATCTATCTGTTTCTCTCTCTCCCCTCTCTCTCTCTCTCTCTCTCTCTCTCTCTCTCTCTCTCTCTCTCTCTCTCTCTCTCTCTCTCTCTCTCTCTCTCACTTTCCTCTCTCTATCTCACTTTCCTCTCTCTATCTCACTTTCCTCTCTCTATCTCACTTTCCTCTCTCTATCTCACTTTCCTCTCTCTCTCTCACTCTCCTCTCTCTCTCTCACTTTCCTCTCTCTCTCACTTTCTTCTCTCTCTCTCACTTTCCTCTCTCTCTCTCACTTTCTTCTCTCTCTCTCACTTTCCTCTCTCTCTCTCACTTTCCCCTCTCTCTTTCACTTTCCTCTCTCTCTTTCACTTTCCTCTCTCCCTCTCTCACTCCATCTCATCCTCACTCACTCCATCTCACCTCACTCACTCCATCTCATCCTCACTCACTCCATCTCTCCCTCACTCACGCCATCTCTCCCTCACTCACGCCATCTCTCCCGCACTCCTTCCCTTCCTCACTCCTTCCGTCTCTCCCTCACTCCTTCCCTCTTTCTCTCACTCCTTCCCTCTTTCTCTCACTCTTTCCCTCTCTACCTCACCCCGTCCCACTCTCCCTCGTTCCTTCCATCCCTCCCTCTCCCTCTCCTTCTATCCCTCTATCCCTCTCCTTCTCTCCCTCGTTCCCTCTCCATCCCCCTCCTCTCCCTCTCTCTCCCTCCCCCAAATTCCCCTCCCTCCTACCGTCTCTCCCATCCTCCCTCTCCCTCTCCCTCTCTCCTTCCGTCTCCCTCTTCCCTCCAAGTCCCTTCCCCAGCGAATTTAAATGTTTCCAAACCCCATTACGAAATCGAATTACAGGTCACCTTCATCAACCTGCCTCGCTTCGGCCGCACCCCCCCCCCCTCCGGTTAAACGTGCACACGGCTCAACAGTTTCATTGCGTGAATTCGTTGAGTGTGAGGCAGGCAGGATGCGTTTATCGGCAAAACGACAAAACGAAGATTCACTCGTGTTTGTAGAATAGAAGGGGAAAATGGAGAGAGGGAGAGAGAGAGAGAGAGAGAGAGAGAGAGAGAAGAGAGAGAGAGAGAG
>NC_091567.1:15945373-15950373 GCF_042767895.1 Penaeus vannamei
TCCCCCTCTTCCTCTTCCTCTCCCTACTCTTCCCCGTCTTCCTCTTCCTCCCCCTCTTCCTCTCCCCCCTCCCCACCTCCTCCCCCTCCGCCTCCTCGATCGCAGGTTCCGGCGATCGCGAATGGGCTGGCGCCAGATAGACTGAGACGCACCCTCCTCCCTCGCTTTCTCTCTCCTGATTATCGTTCCCCTTTATCTCTCTCCCCGTACCCTTTCTCCTTTAGTCGAATGTTTGCGTTTTCACACTTCCTCTTCCTCACCTTTCTCCCACTTTTCTCTTTTCATCTCTTCTCTTACCCCCTCTTCATCCTCCATCTCTTCCCCTCCCTTCCCCCTTCATTCACTTTCTCTAATCCTCCTTCCCCTCTAGCCACCTCGTCTATCCCCCTTCCTCTCCCCTTCCCACTCTCCCTCTCGCCTTCTCTATCCTCCTCCTCCTCCTCTCCCTCTTCCATATATCTTCCGCGTCCTCCTCCATCTTCGTTGATGCTTCCCCCGTTCACTCGAGTGAACCAGCAAACGAGAAAGAGAGAGAGATGAGAGAGAGATGAGAGAGAGGAGATGAGAGAGAGAGAGAGAGAGAGAGAGAGAGAGAGAGAGAGAGAGAGAGAGAGAGAGAGAGAGAGAGAGAGAGAGAGAGAGAGAGAGAGAGAGAAAGAGAGAGAGAGAGAGAGAGAGGACGCAAGAATAAGAGAACTAGTGACCGAAGTAAAGAACGGACAAACGAGAGAACCAGAGAAAATAAATACATATAAAAAAATACACGAAGAAAAAGCGATAAACAAATGGAAAGGTGACAGAACATCCACGACATGTCAACAAGGAAAGAACGTGACCCAGCGCCGACGATCTCGATCCCAGCGGCAGGGTCTTGGCCGCCGACGTACCTTAAGAGGATAACAAGACCATCAGAGACCGCAAGACGAGACGCGGGGCTGACGTCGACGCTGGGAAACGCTGCAGCAGGAGACCACGAGACCAGGAGACCAGACGGCAGGCGCAACGAGGCCATAAGACAGATGGGGAGACACAGCAGTACCAGTAAAATGTGGGGAGAGGTGAGAGGGGGATGAGGGAATGTGTTGGGGAGAGGTGAGAGGGGAGTGAGGGAATGTGGTGGGGAGAGGTGAGAGGGGAGTGAGGGAATGTGGTGGGGAGAGGTGAGAGGGGAGTGAGGGAATGTGGTGGGGAGGGAGGGGAGTGAGGAATGTGGTGGGGAGGAGGGTGGAGAGAGAGTGAGGGGAATGTGGTGAGGAGAGGTGAGGAGGGAGTGAGGAATGTGGTGGGGAGGAGGGTGAGAGAGGAGTGAGGAATGTGGTGGGGAGGAGGTGAGAGAGGAGTGAGGAATGTGGTGGGGAGGAGGGGGAGTGAGGAATGTGAGTGGGGAGGAGGTGAGAGGGAGTGAGGAAAGTGGTGGGGAGGAGGTGAGGGAAGGAGTGAGGGAATGTGGTGGGAGGAGGTGAGAGAGGAGTGAGGGAATGTGAGTGGGGAGAGAGGGAGTGAGGAATGTGGTGGGGGGAGGTGAGAAGAGGAGTGAGGGGAATGTGGTGAGGGAGGTGAGAAGGAGTGAGGGAATGTGGTGGGGAGGAGAGGTGAGGAGGAGTGAGGAATGTGTTGGGGGGAGAGGTGAGGAGAGGAGTGAGGAATGTGGTGGTGGAGGAGGGAGTGAGGGAATGTGTTGGGGAGAGGTGAGAGGAGGTGAGGGAATGTGAGTGGGGAGGAGGTGAGAGGGGAGTGAGGGAATGTGGTGGGGGAGGAGGTGAGAGGAGTGAGGAATGTGGTGGGGAGAGGGGAGTGAGGAATGTGGTGGGGAGGAGGTGAGAGAGGAGAATTGAGGGGAATGTGAGTGAGGGAGGAGGTGAGAGGAGTGAGATGTGGTGGGGAGGAGGTGAGGAGGGAGTGAGGGAGATGTGGTGGGGAGAGGGTGAGAGGAGTGAGGGACGTGGGGAGGGAGGGTGAGGAATGTGAGTGGGGAGAGGGAGTGAGGAGAATGTGGTGGGGGAGAGTGAGAGAGGAGAGTGAGGAAAGTGGTGGGGGAGAGGTGAGAGGGAGAGTGAGGGAATGTGGTGGGGAGGTGAGGTGAGGAGGTGAGTGAATGTGGTAGGGGAGAGGTGTGAGGGAGAGAGTGAGGGGAATGTGGTGGGGAAGGATGTGAGAGGGAGTGAGGGAGAAGTGGTGGGGAGAGGTGAGGAGGGGAGTGAGGGAATGTGGTGGGGGGAGAGGGTGAGAGGAGAGTGAGGGAATGTGAGTGAGAGGGAGGAGGTGAGAGGAGAGATGAGGGGAATGGTGAACAGGGGTGAGAGGGTGAGAGGGAGTGAGGGGAATGTGGTGGGGAGAGGTGAGAGGGGAGTGAGGGAATGGCATGGTGGGGAGGGAGAGGTGAGAGGGGAGTGAGGGAATGTGGTGGGGAGACAGGGAGTGAGGGGAATGTGGTGAGGGAGAGGTGAGAGGGGAGTGAGGGAAAGTGGTGGGGAGGAGGTGAGAGGGAAGTGAGGGAATGTGGTGGGGAGAAGGGTGAGAGAAGGGAGGGGGTGAGGGAATGCTGGTGGGGGAGGAGAGGGAGTGAGGGAACGTGGGTGGGGAGGGAGGTGAGAGAGGAGTGAGGGAATGTGGTGGGGGAGAGGTGAGAGGGGGAGTGAGGGGAATGTGGTGGGGAGGGAGGTGAGAGGGGAGTGAGGGAATGTGGTGGGGAGAGGTGAGGAGGGGAGTGAGGGGAATGTGGTGGGGAGGAGAGGTGAGAGGGAGGGAGTGAGGGAATGTGGTGGGGGAGAGGGTGAGAGGGAGTGAGGGAATGTGTTGGGGAGAGGTGAGAGGGGAGTGAGGGAATGTGGTGGGGAGAGGTGAGAGGGGAGTGAGGGAATGTGGTGGGGAGAGGTGAGAGGGGGATAAGGGAATGTGTTGGGGAGACTGGTCTGAGCGGAGAGAGAATCTGGGGTAGGAAGTGGGGGGAAGGAAGACGAAAAAAGTGGGAGAGGGATTAAAAGTGGTTAGAGAAGGAAAGAAATGATAACTGGAAAGGATAGGGAAAGAGAGAAAGAGAAGGAGAGGGGATAGGGAGATGGGGGAGAGTGAAGGAGAGGGGACCTATGTGAGCAGGCTACAAGAAAAAGTTTGAGGACAGGATATCGACGGCTGCATTACGAGGGAAGTTGGAGGATGATTAAATAGAGAAAGAAGGAGAGACGGACACAGGCAGTGACAGATGGATAGAGAGGGGGGGGAGGGAATGAAAGAGGGGAGGAGGGAGGGAGGGAGGAGTGGAAAGAGGTAGTACGGAAGAAGAGGAAAGGAGAGAGGAGAGAGGAGAGAAAAGGAGAATGGGAGAGAGAATGAGAAGAATGAGAGAATGAGAGAATGAGAATGGGAGAGAGATGAGAGCCTAGAGAGAGAGAGAGAGAGAGAGAGAGAGAGAGAGAGAGAGAGAGAGAGAGAGAGAGAGAGAGAGAGAGAGAGAGATAACATATAAAAAACTCCAACTCGTATCATTCTGGGAACATGTTTTTAAATCGTTTCCTTGAAGATCGAATAAACAAAAGTTGAAAAGGACAAACTATGCTGAACTCTTCCGTAACCACAACCCCCTCATCCCCTTACCAACCACAAACAAACGCCTCCCATCATTTATCCACAACCATGCATAACCCTCTCCCGCCCCCCATAACCATGCTACAATCACACACAGTCCCCCCTCAACAATCATACACAAAATACCCCTCTCCCCTCCCCTCCACCTGCAACCACAACCATAACCCCCCTCCCTACACAACCACAACTTCCCCAACAACCACAAGTCCCTCTCCATACCCCTCCCTCCCCCACCCTCCATTCACTCCAACCTACCCCGAACATTCCCACAACACCCCCCCCCCTCCCCGTTGTCCCGCTGTCACCAGGCTATCCGTCATGCACGGTCAGGTGGGGAGGGGGGGAGATGAAGAGGGGGGGTGGGGGAAGGGGAGAGGGGTTGGTTATGGAAATGAAAATGGGGACGGGGGTGGGGAAAGGGGTTCAGATCGAGGAAGGGGAAGGGAGGGGAGGGGGGGTCACTTCGGGAAACGGTCGGCCAGAACAGAGAAACGATAGTCCACAGGCAGTCATAAATCTGTCATAAATGCTCAATCACTCAAGCATGGGATCGCAGGCGGTGCGAGTGAGCGCGAAATTCACTGGAAAAAAGGGGTGTTGAAAAAAAATGTTTCGGTCTGAATTACGTTCCCGTGGCGGAAAAAAGGGTGGGGGAGGAAGTCGGGGAGATTTCATAAGGTAAATATCAATACTCTGACTGGCTATCCATCTATCCATAATTCATATATTCGTCTATAAACAAAAAAGCGTGTACCCGTGTACTCTCATTCTCGTTCCCACTCCCACTCCCACTCCCACTCTCATACTCTTACCCTTACTCTTACTTCCACTCTCCCTTTCCCACTACGTATTCCGCTCATGCTCCCTCCCGTTTACCTTAACCACCCCTTTCTCACAGCTTTCACCCCATGCTCCCTCGATTGGGCAGACGCTCATTTGTTTCGTGAACGCTTCCCCCGTTTTCTACGCTCCTGTAGGACTCGCGCGCGCCAAGACCGGTTTTCGGTTTATCTGGCTTCTCGATCGTATCTTTCGGATAAAAAAGGTGAAATACGTATCTGAGATTAATGCGGCCCACAGATGAATACGTATCGTATGTCACAGACCCGAACCACAGGTAACGAGTTTTGGGAGAAAGATAGAAATAAGGATAGCAACACACAGCGGGAAAACGAGATTTTCTCCATATCAAAAAGTACAATAATCGTAACTTCTCTAATTATATTTTTTCCTCCCATAAGCTACCGCATTTCCTTTTTGTGGATTCCGAAAACTTCAGTAATTTCCTCGAGAATCTTGTTGTCAACCAACAGCTGACGTATCTCCAACAGGGCGGTGATTCAGCTGCTGCGCTTGCAAGGGCGATAAACACGAGGGTTTTTAATCTGCATCCGGCTTTCACTTGCGCGACATTT
>NC_091567.1:15958480-15960980 GCF_042767895.1 Penaeus vannamei
ATATATATATATATATATATATATATATATATATGTATGTATGGATATATATATATATATATATATATGTATGTATGGATATGTATATATATGTATATGTATATGTATATATATGTATATGAATATATATGTATATGTATATGTATATATATGTATATATGTATATATGTATATATGTATATATGTATATATGTATATATGTATATATGTATATATGTATATGTATATGTATATGTATATGTATATGTATATGTATATGTATATGTATATGTATATGTATATGTATATGTATATGTATATGTATATGTATATGTATATGTATATGTATATATATATATATATATATATATATATATATATATGTATATGTATATGTATATGTATATGTATATATATGTATATATATATATATATATATGTATATGCATATATATATATATGCATATATATATATACATATATATACATACATACATATATATATATATATATACATACATATATATATACATACATATATATATACACACAAACACACACATGAGTGTGTGAGAGAGAGAGAGTGCATGCGTGAGTGAGTGAATTAGTGTTCATTTTATCATATACCAAAATAATGTCTGGGATATTGTAAAGGTGTAAGAATAAAAGGCTTTTATATAATAGATAATGAAAGTGCATTATCATAAACCATAATATATTTGTGATATAATAAACATAACATGCTTTACATAATCATTTTCTTTCAACGAAATACGTTTCCATACAGCATTATATTTTATACACTATGAGTCTTCTTGTTAACAAATAAGAATGATTTGTAATTAATATGTTGTAATATACAACAGGATAATTTATATATATACATACATATATATTCATATATATAATCTATACAAGTAGATTAAGATATTATGGACAAATATTCAGACAATACAAAAACAGGATTATATGTAAACATCTATCTCAAAAGGCCTCTTTGTTATCTAAATCTTTTAAATGACTCAATCTTACAAACTCCAAGCATTTATCTGTATTGTTGGAGATCTTTTTCGAGCAATACGAGACCCTTTTGTTACAGTATACATTTAGTTACATCTCTCTGTTTCTGAATTCAATATGCTTCTCCTTCCTTTTCTTTCTATGGCACACAAAAGAAGGTATATTGTCTTTTTCTTATCTTGGAAGGGAAGAAGGGAATCAATCCTTTTTTTAAAACCGCATATGACCAAAAGAAGAAATTTTCAAAATCTAATAACCTTAAGTGCAGATAAAAAGATATGAGGGTGGAGGTGAAGACAGAGATCAAGAAGGAGAAAAAGGAGGAGGAGGAGGAGGAGGAGGAGAAGTAGGAAGAGGAGGAGGAGGAACAGGAGTAGAAGAAGCAGGAGAAGGAAAAGTAAAAGAAGTAGAGGTTGTGGTGGTTGTGGTAGCAGAGAAGGCAGTGGTAATGGAAATAGGAGTAGTAGTGGTAAGGAATGGTAGAAAGGGTAAGGAGGCAAGGGAAGATGGGAAGAGGAAGAAAAGGGGAAGTGAGTGGTGGAGGAGGTGGTTGTGGAAGGATGATGAGGATGAGGAGAAAGAAGGGAGGAGTGGAAGAAGATAAAGAAGCAGAAAACAAACAGATATTTGTCTAATGCAAGAAACATGCAAAAAAATTCTGTTAGCTTGATTTTCATGTAGCTTCAATCGCCTACAAGTAGAAATAATAATTCAGGAGAAAATCTTAAAGTTAAACAAAACTACAGGATATTAATATTGAAATGATCTTTCAAGCTGTCTAAACACTTATTCTAGATAACAACATATTGGTAAACCTCAATACACCACTCAAATACACACAGGAATTCAGGTTCATGTGGAAAAGGGAGAAGTATATAAGTTCAAACAATATTTGATCTTAAATGTCTATACTTAGTACAGATTTTTGAAATTCATCTATCACCCTCTACATGATGGATGTCATTCATCAAGGTGTTCCTTTTCCCTTGCCAAACTGCTGGATGTCATCAACCATAATAACATTTCACCACCTTCCCTCAATGAGCTGTTCCTTCTCAACCAAAGCATATGATGATGTCAGATGATGTCTTGTTTAAAATGTAGGATTAGTAGCTGAGGAAATACGAGCACAATTTGGGTAAAAAGGGCCATTCAATCCACTGATGGCATCAACTCAGTCAAGAGCATACACACTACTTTGAAAGAAGGGTGCTTCATAATGATACTTAATTTGTAAAATTTGGATAATCAGTTGATAATCATGGTGGTGAGAATAAATTAGATGAAAATACAGTGATTATGCAAAGCCTGGGAGGTTGTCAAGTGTAAACAAAGCCCAGCGGGGGGAGAAGGTTAACCACAGCTGCAAGTATTCATTCATAATGGTAGAAGGAATTTTATATGCTTACTGTTTGATTTATAAAACTTCAGTTTAACAGAAAGCTGACAAAAACTAGAAAATATAAATCTGATTTTCAATGAGAAATAAATTTTGGACCAA
>NC_091567.1:15965980-15980980 GCF_042767895.1 Penaeus vannamei
TCTTCCATTGATGGGGATGCAAGGTTGCTCATATCATCCAGGTTCGCCAGACTTGGAAAAGTGGATGCAGAACTGTGGCGCCCTGATGATCCTGGCAGAAGGGTCTCTAGATTGGTCTGTGTCACCCTACGCAAACTATTTTGGCTGTGTGGTGTTGGCGAACTCAGGCCAACTGTCTCTCGAAGAAATTCTTCCACGGAGATTTGTTCATCAGGGGTTGCAAGAGGTCTGCTATCATCCATAGCTTCTGACGTCACTGTAACACCTGAGGATCCGACCTGCATACTTGAACTAGATGCAGAGACAGGTAGGGTTGACGTTATTAGTTCCTCTCTAGAATTTTCAGATGATTTTTTAGCTATCTCTAATTCTACCTGATAGTTTCTCTGTAAAGCCCTGCTGGAAGAAGGAATGTTTGAGGAGTCCTTTATAGATTCACTTCTACCTCCTTGTGAAGTTAAGTCCACTTCTTCAGACATTCTTGATAATTTGGTGGGTGTTGTGGAGATGGGTGAAGGTGGAGGACGTTTCTCTACAACAGGTAGTGGGGTGCTTCTACCAAGGGATGAGTCTGGGTCATCAATTGCATTGCATGAACATTCATTGCCTCTTGATGGGTCACAGTGACATGGATTACACTTGCAGATGTCAGCATGGGCTGTAATCTTCTCCAGAAGACCTCTATCATCACCATCCTACAAGAAAATATCAATAAGAAATAAGTAGAAATGTAAGGCATAAACAATCAAATACATTATTCAATGAATGTTGTTAATTTTTGCTGAATAATCCCTGAAGTCTGAGCCACTTCAATCAAGCAAAGAAGTAATTCCCCTTATAGCTAAGTCAACTTAAACCATTGGAACCAGATGCTTCAGGCTCATCCAAAATAAAGACACTAGGCTTATATGAGTGGACACTCTGCCGGGTGAGCGGCTTGAAGTCCGGGCGCAAACAAATATGCGTGTATAGTGACAAGACTGTGCCTTCCCTGTGCAATGTTACTCTTATCTTTTTTTGCATAAGCATTTCTAGCTTTTATACCATTTTCCAATGTCTATATTTATCATTTGATTTGCTTTATCTAGAAGGTAACAGACTCTTTTCCTTGCACATACTCCATATCATCTCTTTAGGCAGTCTATAAGTAAGTGAAAAAATAATAACAATAAGTAAAAATTTATCTTCTTTTTTTTTCATAATATTCAGATTTCTTTAATACAACCTGTGCTGCAGGACAGGAATAGGACCCTATTCCAGTCATGGGTCATGGACATTACATTCCTCACATGAATATTGATGGAAATAATGCAAAAGCCCCCTCTTAATCTGAAATGAGTTAATCACCCTCCAAGAGGTTTATGCACTCATGGGAGTCTTTCCTGTCATCCTGGCCTTCAGCCAAAATGCTCACAACAACAAGTTCATGCATCCTGGCCCACAGCCAAATTTTCCCATGACATGATGGTCACCTCATCTGGAGTGTAGAGGTTAACAAATTATTAAGCAATGATCACATTAGTTGCTTATAACCAAGGATCCCTGAAAAGATCAAAGTGTCTACAATAACCTCCTGAGTGAAATACACATTGAAGATAGTTGTGGATTCTATGAATATCATCACATGTTAATTGAAAATTTCAAGAAAGAAGACAAATCTAGAAAAGCAATTCTCCCCATTTCATTAATTATCATACATCATGCAACCATGCCAATTACCCAATAACCTATATTGCAATAGTAATAGAAAATCTGAAAATGATCTTCCAGTAACATATGCCACTGTTAGTGTAACTAATGATGAACCAGAGATATAATCACAGATAGATAAAAACTAAAGTTGGGAGGAAGCAAAAACTATAACTGAAACTGAGTAAAATATTTTAAATTGTCACATGATAATATCCCACACTGAGCAAAGCTATGCTGATTCCATCTAATATTATATTTTTCAATTTTCTTTTATCATGATCTTTATGGCTGGTATTCCATAATTGTTCTCCGGCTTTCACTTTGTTTACCATGCAGTAAAAAATTTCTAAAGAGAGCCCTGTATATTCAGAATGTCAGCATGGACACATGTTTGTATTTGTTGATCTAATGAACTTTGTCTGTAACTGGGACTAAACAGCAATGCAGCAGTTCTAACTCAGTATTGGGTTACGCATAGATTTTCATTCTTCATGGCCTGGGAAGTATCCCTGTTTGTAAGGGGATCCTTGGATAGGCAACACTAAAGTGCCCTCTGCTTCAGCTTTTAAAATCTATAAGGAATTTCATCTCCTCCAATCTTCCCTTTGTAGCCCCTCCAAGTCTATCCCATCCTATCATCCTATCCCATATCCCCTCCTTTATGACCCACTTCACTCCCTTCATACAGTTGCCTCCTAGTGTGGCTGTGCTACTTGAGACAATGTGTTGTTTTTCACAATCTACTTAACCCACATACGACGGGTGTCACACATATGTAATATCCAGAAAAATAAACATTACCGGGCGTCCCGCTCGTGCGAAATTAGATCAGAGCTTGTGCTCTGATTCTGTCGCCCGTGGCGGGCACTGCACAGGCAGTTTCCCAGACTGACCTGTGAGTTGATTTTGAAGGCGCCCGGAAACCATTATTTTCGGCTTCAAAATGTACTGGCGCAATTGGGTTAACATATGCCTAAATACATGACTTATTACTATACAAATAATGATGAATATATATTTCTCTGCATCATATTTAGTTTAATATCACAATTTCTTTCACAAATAACAGGTAATCTTTTAAACTTTATCACTTCACTTTCCAGGAACTATTTGCTAAACCAATCGAGCTCTCTCTCTCTCCCCCCCAAAAAAAAGTTTGTCCATTGTAAAAGTTTTGGTTTATTTGCTACCTACAGTATTTTGGGTATTACATGCTGTACTTGCTGCTTGCTACATTACCCTGACATTGTATTTGTACATGGCTTGATGCCTCTAAGAAAAGTATTTCATCCTGTTGGAGTGTATATACTTGACTGCTACATAGACACTTTTCAGTGACATACAAACCTGGGATAATGATGTCACTGTTTGAGAATCTCTAAGAAGACGACCAACTGTAGTGTCATCTGTAGCCTTGACAAAGGGCACCTGAAATTCAAATAAAACAAAAATCAGTGCATTGCCATTTTAGCTTTCTATTTCTAACTCTCTAGCTAGAGAGTGAAGTCTAGTTTCAGAATCAGTGATATGCCATTTGGATTGTCAAAGATATAACCATTTAGCATAACACATAGAAAAAAAAATTGTACATGTTTGGTATCACCATTATTAGCATTTTTCTCCTTACATGTGTGTGTGTGTGTGTGTGTGGCTGCATATGTGCATGCGTTTTAGCACACACTCATTGGTGTGTGTATGTAATATCCACTGTTATGAACAGAACATTATCCCCTTATAAATTAAACATGTAGCATAATATAAAACAAGCAATAATTTGAATACATGTCATAACCAGTTTGATTTTAGTTTATCAAGTTTGTTTACACTTATATGGAACCACAACTACTTTGTACTTAATATTTAGTCACCAAGGAGTCAATTACTAGTCCCACCTAATTCATACATTCACCCTTTCCCTTGACTTTCAAAAAGATATAATAATATAATGATAATCATAATGTTAATAATAACAACAATAGTATCAATATGAATAGCATTAACAGGGCCAATGCACTCGAGAAGTTTGTTAATTATGACCAGATTTTGGCAATTTTTTAATGTTATGTATACCTATACATAACATTAAAAAAAATCACAAAATTTTATATTCTACTTATCCATTGACCTAACTTGTTGAGAAACTACCACATATGCTCTATAGCAATACCAAAATATTCAACAGATAGATTTTGACATTTCCTCTAGTTTAGTGGGATTTTTTTTTTTTTTTTTTACGTTTAATCTTATGTATATAAAACATAATATATGGACTTCTATCACCTAAAATGAAAATCACTTCGTGCAATCACAAACTTATTTAGCTTTCAAATGATCCAAACCCCATTAAAATCACCCGAGTTGTTATGGAGAAATATAAGAAAATGTTGACAAAGGAGTAGTTTTGAGATATCAAAGCTTGAAGTTGAGGATACTTTTCCCTAGATTAGCCTTGTCATCACAGGCTTTGCAGTGCCTTTACAGTACCTTGTGAGGCATTTCATACGAATAAACAACTGCTGCAGCTGTGATTGTGAAATGTATTTCTCATCATAAGGTTTATCAGTTACAGGAATAACATCTATCATTAGTTCTGTCCACTTAGTGTGCAATGAGGGTACATCATGGGTACATCTATGTGATGGTGTTGAGGAAGCAGGCGATGCGCAGCCTCTCCCTCCGACTCTCTGGTGGTGACTGCAATTGTTCTCTCCTAGTCATGGCTATGAGCTGATACAGTTAGCAGAGTTGCCAGCTAGCTACAAGAGAATGTCAAAAGAAATCAAAAAAATTGAGAAAAGACAACTTAGTCAAGTATATTTGCACGAACACGATAAAGCAGCGATCTGAGCAGGAAGGGGGTGTCAGAGATCTAGTCATACTTCCTTATTTTTACTTATTATTCATTTATTTTATTTTTTTTGTATTTTTGAAAAAAATCATCGAAAATGTAGTCCGACAGCCCCCTTTACCCCTTTAATCTGGATGACATGACCATCTTGTCATGAAAAAATTTGGTTTGAGGGGCAGGTAACATTAACATGCAGGCATAAGAATTCCACCTGAAGGCTGGGCTGACAAGAATAACTCACCATGAGTGCACAGAGCTCTTGGAGGGTGATTAGCTTCTGTGAGAATTTAGGAAGGGGCTTTTGCATTATTTCAATCAATAAATGAGTGTGGATTGTACTATCCGTAATCTCCAGGGAGGACAATATTTCCATGCTCAGGATCCAAATTCTGCAGGCTGTATTACAGAAAATTGAATGTAATAAAAAAGTTATAAAAATAACATAAATAACAAAGTGTTACTTTTTATTATCCTTGTACTGAGTTACCTAGTGAGATAATATGGAGCCTGTGCAAGGAAAAGTCTATTACCATCTGGATATAGCAAATATAAACATTGGAAAAAGGCAAATCTAAAAAAATAAAAAATAAAAACTTAAGCAGAGAAAGATAAAATAGCATTGCAAGAGGAGGTATGGAGTCTTACCACCACACACAAGTGTTCATGTGTGCCCAGTCTAAAAGCCACATAACCGGCAGTGTAATGCCCATATTTTGGGCCACACGGTGGCAGAAAAGCATCCATATCCAATGGTTTAATAAAAAAACATTTTCCTAAAAATTCCAGGAATGGGGAAATCTAGTGAGGACTCATTAGGCCTACTAATTGACTCCTAAGTGGCTGAACACTTGTGAAGCTATTTGTGTGCAACATAAACAAAATTTCCAGCTAAATACAAAGAAAACAGGAATTATGTTTCACTAAATGGCTGCATATGACAGCATTCATCCTATCATGTGTATCATGTCTTAAATTACATATGCTTTCTAAACTAAATGGGGATCTTGCCTTCATGTTTGGGTTACACTTGAGGGCCTCAGACTTGAGGAAATCTTGAAGGGTGAGGCTGGTAGGACTCTCTCCCTCATCACTCGCCACCGGAATAATTGCAAACACTGTGAAGAGAACAGAATTTTTGATCAAAGATATCAAACAATAAAAACATTCAGTCAATGAATAACAGCTGAAGGCCTTTGACATAAGCAATCTGTAGATATGTATAATGGTTACAAATCCACTCATTAACTTCTAAAAGTGATAAGTAAAATTTCTGAAAATTAACCTGTAGGTGACGGGGGCATGTATGTACATGCCATAGCTGTTGTGGACCGAAAAATGCGCCACTGGCATCGTTGGACAGTTTGTTTTTCTCTGATAGTAGCGGCTTCTTTTATATGGTAAAGAGTTTAGGCAATGGCACCTATAATGAAGGTAAACCTTCAAAATTATAATATTTTTATGAATTATAGCAAAATAAAAGCTTTTAGGTGTCAAATGTCGCTTGCAAACTACCAATCGAGCCGGGCACAAATAGGGGAAACTGCCGTTACATGCCAACAATCCCATTCTCACATCCACTTGTCAAACATTTTTATCCATTGGCACTGTGTTAACCCACTAACAACGGGTGTCACACATATGAGACACCCGAAAAAATAAATATTGCCGGATGTCCCGCCAGTGAGATAACAGTATCTTTATCTTTTTTTAATTCAATCATTTTATGCAAATTACTTTCCTTATAAGACCTTGTATCTTCAAATACCTGCACCTTAAATAATGTCTATTTAATCATATCTTTTAGGAACTCTTCTCTAATTATTAATAAATTAACCAATTGGACCCGGATAACGTTGCAGTCATGTCATAGAAAAAATTGAGTCGTGGGGCAGGTGACGTGAACATGCTGTCAATTCGGCAAATTGGCTGCGGCCCGGGTGGTGCGAACTTGCCATCATGTGCGAAGGCCAGGGTGACAGAAAAGACTTGCCACGATTGCACAAACCTCTTGGAATGTGATTTGACTCATTTGGCGCTTAGAAGTGGGCTTTAGCATTATTCTTATCGATAAACAAATGTGCAATGTAACGTGCGAAGGCAGTGACTGGAAGAGTGCTGGTTCTAGGGAAGATGCCATTTCCACACTATGCATTGTATTCCTGGCCGCTGTGACCAGCGGTGCAGGTCATTATGTAAAATTGAAAATTATGAAAAAATGAGATATGTCACACGAATAACCAAATGTTCCATTTTTTTTTTTGCCTTGCAAAAGCTAAAAAAGTTTCCACAAGATAAATTTACATAGGGGAGGCACAGAGTCTTGTCACCCCTCGTAGATGTTCTTGCTCACCCAGCCTACACGCTGCACGCCTGGGATGTAGGCTACTTACATAACCCATTGCCCGGGTTTTAGACACTGTGATTTCCATGACACAACCGGATCCAAAGGGTTAAAAACACATAAAAATAAGTAAAAACAAAGTGTATGCTTCTAACACACCTTTCTGCCTAGATGCTGGCGCTGAAGTGGTTTTCGCCTGTTTTTGGTGATGGCCTCCACAGCACCCGCCCTTATTGGCCCCATCCTGTAGAACAACTTGTGGCTTGCTCCCACCATCTTCTATACCTAGTCCATTTTTTTGTATATTCTGAAAATAGTGTCTTTTAGGCTTACTTATTTAACTATGAGACTCATGTTAAAATGTATTTTAAGCCTTGGTGCTTCATTAATGATATATTTTTCTCCAACAAATTATCATTATCATAAACATTTCAGTCAGTCAGTCAGTCAGTCAGTCAGTCAGTCAATCAGTCAGTCTCTCTCTCTCTCTCAACAGTAAGGAAAGTAAATGTAAAAACAGAGCTCATACTTCTCCTTGTGACAGAGTTTGTTCACTAGGATGGTCCAACATATCCTGAAGAGGTTTTGGCTGCAGCTTTTCCTGCTCCTTGCTCAAGTTTCGCCTGTGAACGCGCATGTGACTCTTGCGGGAATAGTTTGTGGTGAAGGCCTTCCTGCAGTCCTCCTCTATACATAAGTATGGCCGTTCTCCTACATGGATACATTGCATCTCATAAGTACTTGCATCTGCTTGGTTTAGGATATATTACATACATTTTTATTTCTGCAGTCACATCCCATACCCTTCTCTTGCCTGCTGTAAGACTCAGTTCTATCTTTTCAATATGATGATATACAGTAAATAAAATTAAAAGTCCAAGTTGCATTCTCCTGCTTTTTTTGTATTATTTGTTTACTAATGCCCTAACATATATTAGGCACACTATTTACTTCATGGTCATGCACAATCAGAAAGTTTACATTATCATACTTATATCTACAAGATTATATGTAATGAGCAGAATAAATCTTCATTTGTATCTTAGCAAATATGTCCTGGGAATACTTCTGCCCTGTAATGAACACTCAATAAATCGGAATCATGGAACTACTACAAAAGATAACACACAGAAACCACCTATCTTACCCTCAACTTTACACACTAAATTCAAGCAATTCCTATAAAGTTCCTTTACAGCCCAGCAAAGTACAGCAGGATACAAGACTGGACAAACCTCTCAAGTCAAAGAATCTTAAAGTGAATCCCTTATAAAACTAGATGCCATGGTTTTCTCTACTTAACCCTAATGTAAATTCACACCTACCAGTATGTATTCTCTTGTGTGTTCTTAGGTGGTGACTCACGGTGAATGACTTCCCACATCCATCTTCCTCACACCTGAAGGGAAGCCAATGAAGATACTTTAAAAATACTGAAGTTGTCAGAGGAAAAAAAGGAAAACTTTCTGATGTTTAACAATTTTCTTCATTACTTTCTGGCCTTTAGGAAACTTGACATATTTCCATGAGTTCATCCTCCTCAAGTAATTTCAACAAATAATCAAGTTTTGGCCAAGCTCATTAAACCCTAAATATATAATAACATGCCTCATAAGTAGTAATGAAGCCTAGATTATTTTCTGATCACATATGAGCATCAACGAAGATGAGGTTGAAGATTTAACTTATTCACTACAAGTTGATTGAAATGAAAAATTAATTGACTGCATACCTCATTACATCTAAGAGACTTCAAAAAGTACAATTAAATATGCCATGACATTTTGAAATCAAAGTGAAATCACATTCTTTCTCCATACAGTGAACAGGGTAAAGAAAAGGAGAAAAACAAGAGAAAGAAAGTGGGGAGGTTGAGAGAAAGAGAAAGAGAGAAATAAAGGAGGGAGAGAGAAGAAAGCGAAAAAAAGGGGGGAGGGAGAGAGAAGGTGGAAAAGAAAGTAAATACTAACCTGATTGTAAAATAAATACAAAAACTTACATGATTGAAAAATGTCAAAAGAGTTTTAGAATAAAAAATGTAAAACTGAAATGCAATCTCAGAAGATCAGGAACAAGCAAACAGGCATGAATAAAAAGCACAAGACTGAACTATGAAAGGCAAAAAGAAAAAAAATGTTTCTTACTTGAAAGGCTTTTCCCCTGTGTGAGTACGGACATGTTTCCGCAAGTCTGAGAGTGTGGTGAAGATGCGTACACATCCATCACGGTTACAGTTAAAGGTGTCCCCATTGTGCAGTCTTTGGTGTGCACGCAGTCTGAGGACAAAAAAAAAACTCAAAAATTCAAAATATGTTTCAAGAAATACACTCAAACTGATATATAAGCATTTTTCATAAATTATCATATCTCTAAAAAAGTTGTCAAAATATTGAATCTGAAGTTGGTATTACATATATATATAAATATATATATATATATATATATATATATATATATATATATATATATATTTATATATTTATATATATATATATATATATATATATAAATATATAAATATATAAATATATATATATATATATAAATATATATATATATATATATATATATATATATATATATATATATATATATATATGTATGTATGTGTGTGTGTGTGTGTGTGTGTGGGTGTGTGTGTGTGTGTGTGTGTGTGTGTGTGTGTGTGTGTGTGTGTGTGTGTGTGTGTGTGTGTGTGTGTGTGTGTGTGTGTGTGTGTGTGTGTGTGTGTGTGTGTGTGTGTGTGTGTGTGTGTGTGTGTGTGTGTGTGTGTGTGTGTGTGTGTGTGTGTGTGTGTGTGTGTGTGTGTGTGTGTGTGTGTGTCTATCTATCTATCTATCTATCTATCTATATCTATATATATATATATATATATATATATATATATATATATATATATATATATATATATATATATATATATATATATATATATATATATATATACACATAGAAATCAAAGCTTGAAAAGCGACATCAATTCATGATATTTATCATATCAAAACCTTTTTTAACAGAAAAGAAAAGAAAAATCACCTGTAGAGTGTAGTAAAAGACTTTTGGCAGCCATCATTCTCACAAGTGTATGGTTTCTGTTGCGCATGAACTCTCAGATGAATCTTCAGTGAATAGGAAGTGAGAAAAGCTTTGCCACAACCTGTTTCTCTACACTGGAATCTGTACTCTCCTGAAAAGAGGATGAATCTGAGTCAACATGGTTTCCAACAGATCAGGAAGAGCAGAATATTATGAATGCACATACACACTTTGCGGTAAATGCACAGACACAGACGTTTATTTGTTCATTAGTTCATTTACATGGAATACAAAAATATCTAAAACAGACAAGCAAAATATTACCACATCTTATAAATATATGCATCTTAATTTTTCTTCCCATACCTCTGTGTGTTTTCATATGTGTGCGCAAGTTTCCTGGTGTACTGTATGTCCGAGAACATCCTTCGTAAGCACAGTTAAACCTGCGAGTTGTGACAGTCTTGGTGGCAGGATCAGTAGCTTGAATAGTCAGTGTGGCATGGCTAGGTTCCTCTGGCATTTGCATTCCCGACTCTCCTGGGTGTATGTGCATTACTATCTCATTCTCTCGGATTGTGTGCTGGATATACCTGAAAAGCAGATGCTTGATAATTAATAAGAAATAGAATTTTTAAAAAATCTCCAATGAAAATGGCTGATGGGACCTTTTTTTTAAATAAATACAATCCATATCCTTTAGAACAATAGTTTTCTGCACTACCTATAACAAGTAGACTGATGCATTCCATCCTTATATTCTACCTTATGCTCTGACTTATTAACACTAATCTTTATGAGAAAAACATTTGCTTATAGTAAATATACTATTTTCTGTTGTTCAGGTTATCTAATTACGTCTCCCATACTAGAAATTTTCACTTTTTATCAGTGCTTTCCAGGATATAATTCTGATTGGCTATGAACTAGATATTTCATCAATGAAATAGTAAAGTGAAGCATAAGGAAATCAATAACCGATACAGAAATTTTCATCCTGATTACTTTAATTAAAATTCATTTATCAATCACAAGTTAACAATGGTACTATATTACCACTGGTAATTTCAAACAAATCATGCAGAACTTTTGAGTACAGGCTTGTCACACATCGACTATTTCTAGCACAGATTCACATACATTCACACACACACACACACACACACACACACACACACACACACACACACACACACACACACACACACACACACACACACACACACACACACACTCCATCTCTCTCTCTCTCTCTCTCTCTCTCTCTCTCTCTCTCTCTCTCTCTCTCTCTCTCTCTCTCTCTCTCTCTCTCTCTCTCTCTCATTCTCTTACTCTCTCTCTCTCTCTCTCTCTCTCTCACTCTCACACTCACACTCACACTCACCCTCACTCTCACACTCTCACTCTCTCTCACACTCACTCTCTCTCTCTCTCTCTCTCTCACTCACTCTCACTCACTCACTCACTCACTCACTCACTCACTCACTCACTCACTCTCTCTCTCTCTCTCTCTCTCTCTCTCTCTCACTCACTCACTCACTCACTCACTCACTCACTCACTCACTCACTCACTCTCTCTCTCTCTCTCTCTCTCTCTCTCTCTCTCTCTCTCTCTCACACACACACACACACACACACACACACACACACACACACACACACACACACACACACACACACACACACACACACACACACACACACACACACACACACACACACACACACACACACACACACACACACACACACACACATACACATACACACACACTAACACATACACACACACACACACACACACACACACACACACACACATACACACATACACACATACACATACACAGATATATACAGATACATACATGCCCATGCATGCTTATGCATATACCAACATACATATTGAAAAGAAGATGAAAAAAATAGTCCATGTACTCATCTAGAAGAAATAAAGTATACGGGAAAATATTTCGTATTGGAATCTTTTTGTTACACACAGACTTTGGGAAAAATATGAGTGTTGACAGCACGTCTAGTAGACAAATCATACACTAATCCAAAAAGTTTATTCATTTTGTTAAATATTTCCGGTACAGCATTTTCAATATATTTCAGAACACATTAAACACATTTTTTTTTTTCAGCTTTCAGTTTGTCTGAACCTACATGATATGTCACTTTTTTACATTATAAATATGCAAATCTGGCAATTTTATTCTTTATATGGAAGGTTACCCTCAATTTCTGTACAACTCTAACTATTTAACTTCTTAGTCTCCTGTCATTCTACAGAGAATTCAAATAAAAACAATACTGCTTTCTTCTTCTTCTTTTTTACCTTGTATGTAAGCAGAAATAATTTAGTTTAGCAATTACTGCAAAACAGTCTAAACAAGTTTGATAAGTATCCAAAATCCTCACACATTTTTGAGTTACTAAGATACACATTCATCCAACTGGACTTTCTTCCTTAATGCTGTCGGTTCATTGTTCTTGCAAGCATACATTTCCACCATTCTGCCCTTACCATTTCATCATTTCATTCCACCATATGTAGACCAAAGCTATTCAGCAGCCCGTTCTACTATTCCTGAAACTTACCAACTATTTCAACTATTCCAGAAATTCAGCAATTCTTTGTATTATTCTTGAAATTAAGCAAACATTTTATCTATTCATGATTCTGGCACCAATATGAGAACTTGATGAAAGAACAATGAAAGGAACAGAGCTCCATATCAACCTATTTTTCTTTTTTCTTTTAATCTATTTCTTCAAGTAAATGGAAGGCTATGACTATTTCATATTCAGTCTGCATTTCTTCCAAAATCTATTGTTGCATTCATCTTTTAAAAATAATATATATAAGTAACTTTCTTTACCTGCAATATGCAATCAATCACTATCCAGATTATCCCCCATATGCATTCTATTATAATCATAAATAAAATAATGAGAACATTACTATTTTCATAATCATTATATGCATCCTAATATATTAAACCTAACTTGCCCATTTGAACCTTATCATCATTTTGAAAAATACTGATGATCTAGCTATCACTCATTTCTTCTCATTGGATTTCTTCTTTCATACATAACCTGTTGGTAAACATTGTGCTGTAAAATATGTTATAATAAAAATAGATAAATAAATAAGTAACACACACATAAACACTTCTATAAATGTACTTGTTCTACACAAATGAGTACATTTCTAAATGGCACACTACATAAGCACAAGCAACCAAAACCACACCTATACAGATGCATTTACTCTCCATGAATGAGCATATTTCAGTTGTACTAGAAGACTCATAAAATCCTACCTAATATAACTATAGAAATCATAATACTGCAATAAAATCAGAAATATAGAAAAAAAAATCTTAATCAAATATAATCACAATTGACATTACATATACATTAAAATAATCCCATGAGGTACACATCGAGAAGTCACCCAAGCACAGACAGTCAGACTAACGCATGATGGTGAAAAACTGGTCTGCCTATCTTGGACCATTTAAGTATCCACCTAATATAACTATCAAAGAGAGATAAGCTATCAGTATTCACCTTATATTGTAAAAAGATTCTAGTCACTACCTACTATGTACTCTTGATGTTACTAAGTTATTTATGTTATGACATTTCTTACCACATTCTTGACAAGATATGAGCACACATTGGGCACATTATTTCAAAATATTCCTTCCCTGATATATAGTTTTAACACATAGTATTACTTATCAATCAAATAATACATTTAGCACATAGTATTACTTATCAATCAAATAATACAAAGTCTTTAAAGAAGTTGACAGGTAAGAAAAACAGAAAAAAGGTGTAGTATATGAAAGAAAAATAATTAAATAGGTCAAAGTGAATTTTAGCAAATAGCAATAACAACTAACAAGGTCAAGGTCTTTTTTGGTCACTCACCCACATGCAAGGACTGTAGTCTCACTAATGAATGAACTTGGATTCTTACATCCCATTGTAGTTAGTATCTGAGAGGTTCTAGACTCCTAAGGTCACTAGGTAGCAGCAATAGCCTCAGAGCTCACACTCCCTAAGCCTGCATTTTGGACAGTTTGCCATGCAAGGCACACTAAGCTAAGTGAACTCAATTCAACACAATGAGATACATTTTTTTCATGGAGGGCTTCTAAGGGGAACAGATCTTAGATAGGAAGCACTATCAGCTGTTGTGGCTGCCTGGCTCATACTGGCACCTCCCTCTGCCCAGGCCAGGGCTTTGGCTCTATGCCTAACCCCCCTCCATCCACCTCCCTCATCTGGCATTTACAAGTCTCAGGTAGACTAAGAAAACCTCTACTGAGTATTATAAAAGGACTCATACTTTTAATATTCCTTATCAAAGCATGTAGAAAATACAGATATATGAATAAGGATGAGTGAATATTTGTTTAAATGAAACAAAGAAAATGTATTCACATCATAGGTATTCACTACAAGTTTTAAATAGCAGTAGAGTACATATTACATGCATGACAACTCATGAGATTCTCCTCGCAGATCCAATATTGACACAAATTTCTCATGAGTCATAGATGTTTTGATGAAAATAATCATTCTGGACAACAGATCCAAGGACATAAAACAGTGGTTATAAAGAGCTAAAATGCAGTGTGTTGAAAGATCATGATACTGGTACAAAAGATGTGAAATGTCTGGGAGAACAAAAGCTTCAGTCAGAATAACAAGTGTTATCTTTTTAATAATAATTATTAAAGAGAAAACTTCTGAGTCTGATTCTGTAATCTGTCACCTAAACAGATTCCTGTACCTCTATGCTGTACAACACTAGTTATATCCTTTACTGTGCTTAAGGCGTGAAGAAAGTTGAAAAAAAGTCAATATGAATTTAAATTAGCTTCACCCACACACCACATAAACTTCTTTAAACCACAAACAAAAGTTCAAATTCAAAATAAACTTAATCATCCGGACCTTTCAAATATTTACATTCCAAACAATTACAGCAACAACTTCATGACAGGAAATCCTCTTATATAACCTACATCTAAAATATCTAGGAAAGACAACCTCTATA
>NC_091567.1:15990980-15998480 GCF_042767895.1 Penaeus vannamei
TCATTGCTAATACTTATATATTTTTTGGCTTCTTCGACTACTACTACTACTACTACCACTACTACTACCACCACCCCTGTTACCATTACTAATACTACTATAATTACTAATACTTTTATTATTTTTTCCTTTTCTTCTTCGACTACTGCAATGACTCCTACTGCTACTACTCCTAATGCCATTACTGCTAAAACGTCTACTACTGCTACTTTTACTACTACTACTACTACTACTACTACTACTACTACTACTACTACTACTACTACTACTACTACTACTACTACTACTACTACTACTACTACTACTACTACGACTTCTACTACTATTACTTCTACTACTATTACTTCTACTACTACTTCTACTACTACGTCTACTACTACTACTACTACTACTGATAATAATAATAATGATACTATTACTTCTATTATTACTGCTTCTTCTACTACTACTACTGCTGCTACTACTAATACTTATACTACTACTGAGGACGATGATGATAATGATAGCATTATACATACAAAAAAGCAATGACAATAATAATGATGATAGAATAATAACATGAGAACACTGACAAGAAAACATACATTATAACCAAACAAAAAATATTCTTGCGTGCCCCCTAATCGTTTTCTATGACTTCCCACATTTCGCTCGGTCAGGCCATCGGTGCTGTTAGAGTAAGCGACTAACACTCACGCTCGGAACACATGTCGTCGTCTCGTGGATTCTAAAATCAGACAAAATGCGGATAGAAAGGTGTTACTTCTGCTCCAAGAAAGTATATCCTGGACATGGGATACAGTTTGTGAGAAATGACAGCAAGGTAAGGTTATTTTAAAGGGTTAGTGGTGGTATGTAATGATAAAGAAGTGCACGATGGGTATAAGGTTACGAACATGTTTTTGTTGTTGTTTCTGGTGCAAAGTACACCATATTGCAACGTTTCGTACAGTACGGACCACAGTAGACGAAATGGGTGATCGTTGTGTTAGCACTGGAAATAACGCCAGACAAGCAGAGATGAGAATCTGGGAAGAATATGACCTTCCCATCAAGTAGAGAATAACACAAATGGGATTCTTCTTCTTCAACTGCCGCCATTGCAAACTACTGTTAAAAATGGTAATTTCTCAGTATCCAATCTTCCAATTATTATTCTTTTGGTATAAGTTGAAGACACCGACATGCGTAGATAGAGAGAAATGGACTCTGCCATCTTATAGAGTGGAAAAAATAAGAGTTGGATAGTACATAGTTTAAGCTGCAGCGACCTTATAGTCACCACTAAATGATGAAAATACAGCACATGGTCTCTGCACAAATTCTAAGTCCAGCAACTTGTTTACCTTGCCAGGAATACATGCGAGTGTAGACAGACTATATACTTATCGGCGCATGCGCCATAATACATCATGTGTCGTCTGCACTGCACTGAGTGGTACCCACAATATAAAGACCATGCGTATACATTGTATAGTGCCGGATATTACATTGAAATTCTTACAGATAACATTATCAAATAACTATATTAGTAATGCAATAATCATGGTCGAGTTGTAAGGGCAGACAATTATAAACTGTCTTGGTTTCCAGCGAACGGTAATTGTTGAAGACCGCGACGCACCCTCGAAAAAAATGTTTTTCTGCATGAAATCCTATGATTTCATCGATTTTCGGCGGTTTCTTTTGCGAATGAACCGTTCAGGAGATCGAGTACCATTTCTCCATCGACGATCTTGATTTGATAGTCCCGTTAGCAGGGGAGGGCATTAAGTATATCAGGGAAATTATGGGGTAAAACAAGCTTAAATAAGAAGAATAACGATTAAAAAATGCGTAAAACTAGCACAAAAAGCGCTTAAAATCGGCCAATGAAACTCTACGGATGTAACCACCATCTTTGAAAATTTACGGATTGACGCGAAATAAATAAAAACTTCGGGAACCCATCCCACATTTCGGTAAAACTCTACGGGAATTCACACGTTCCAACCCCCAAAAACGTATCGACCAATAAACCAACCTAATATATCCTTATAAATTGCCATGACTAGGCGTGCCCGGGGAGGATTGATGGGGGGCAAGCCCCCCAACACCCCCCAGGACACATTCTCTCCACCACGGTATGTACGGCAAGACAGACCTGCATTCACACCGTAAAATAATAAACCAAATACCTTTATATCCGGAAACGTGAAACTTTTGTTTCTTTGTACTGTTGGTATTGCTTCGATTTTAATCACCTTTTTCGTCCTTTGGTGCTCTTGATGGGCTCAGATATAAAAATGGGATGGTTACTGAAGTCTAATTATTCTTCTATGCCATTGTAAAGGTCTTAAAAAGAACCCAGAATCAACACAACACTGGAAACGCAACATTTCTCATCGGCTTTCAATCTCGAAATGAGCGGTATGGTGAGCTGTCAACCTGTGGCTGGCGCAAGAAAGTGTGAAACACTCGATGCGCAGGATTCGATATGAGGGTATAGGTAAATATAAAAATATGCAAATGAAGAATAATAACATTACTAAAAGACTTTAAAGGTATAAATGCGTACCAGCAGACACAGATAATTAGCCAAATATCATTTTGACAAGCGCGTAATGATACACGGACTAGTTCGCGAACGCAAAAATGCGTTTGTGGGTCAGTGTCGTGTTTTTCCTCGCAAGGTAAATAAGCTCATCGACTTTGAATTTGAAAGGCAGCCGCGTGTTATATTTTCGTGATTTAGTGGTAAATATAATGCCTGTGCATCTTAAGGTTACTTCTATCCTACTCTATTTCTTCCGCTCTATAAGATGGTGGTGTCCATTTTCCTCTATCTACGCGCGTCGCGGTCTTCAACCTCTACCCAGCGAACTTTTGTAAGCAGTGGACCATCATGGCCTTTTAGAAGAGCAGACAGAGTTAACCTTAACTATATATTCCAACATTTCATAATTACTGATTATACGCAAACTGAACATTTACCTGATTTGCGTGTAATTTAGCTTTTAGGTTTCTCATAGTGTTAGCAATAATAAATAAAATAAGCACAGTAGAGGGCAATGCCATTATTTGGAAGATGAATTAAGGACACAATCTTATTAGGGATATGATGTTATTGCGCAGTGAATGAGCATAACTGTACAGGAATAAATCAGTATATAAAACATTCTCAGTTTCTTGCGTCATATTTGTTTTACCTTGTTATAGGCCTACAGCAATCTATATTTATGCAACACCAGCATAAAAATAGATTCATATATATTCCCATACATTAATACATTAACAATGTTATCTGTAAGAATTTCAATGTAATATCCTGCAATGTACGGTGTATACATGTGGTCTTTATATTTTGGGTACCACTCACATGATGTATTATGGCGCATGCGCAGATAAGTGTATACGGTCTGTCTACACTCGCATGTGCCAGGAATAACAAAACACGGACCGTTTTACCCATTACTGCGATGTCCGAACTAGTCCGTGTGTTATTATGCGTTTCTTTGGCTAATTATCAGTGTCTGCTGTCACACATTTATGTCTTTAAAGTCTTTTATTAATGTTATATACTTCATTTGCATATTTTAATATTTGTCTATATCCTTATATAGAATTGTGCGCATTGGGTGTTTCACATTTTCTTGCTCCTGCTTGATTGACTGCTCACGGCGAGCTCATTTCAAGGTAAGACGCTGGTGAGAAATGTTGCGTTTCTAGTATTGTGTTGATTCAGGGTTATTTTAAAGACTTTTACAATGGCATCGAAGAAGAATTAGGCCTGTACTTTTAAAACCTTTGCCAGTGCTGGCATTCGCCTGGCGAAGCTATGCCAGGCGAACCTCTGAGTAAGGGAGGCCTTACTTTTAAACCCAACGTTCGCCAGGGCGGGTGAAGGGATCGCCAGGCGCTAACATCTTGCATTCCCGCTAAATCTAGCGCAAATTTGTTTACATCTGCAGTGCACATAACATAACCTAAACTTAATTATTAATCTCGAGAGAGGACGAAAATGTTGTTTCCGCAATAGTCTCACTTTATACTATAACAAAGGAGTAAAAATTAAACTTTATGCTATAACAAAAAAGTTGAAAATATCTTTATACTATAACAAAATTAACTTTATACTTTATGCTATACTACACTTTATACTATAACAAGGTTAACTTTATGTCCCGTACTTTTAAAACCTTTTGCTTTTTCTCGCATTTTTTTCATTCGCCGAAGTGCCAGCATTGGCGAAAGGTTTTAAAAGTACTTTACACTACACTATATCAATCTTATACTTTTATACAAAATATAACTTTATACTTTAACAAAAGAATTTAAAAATTACTATTTTACTATTCCTAACTGATATAAGATATTGAACTGTAGGCCTATAAGGGTATCATTAGATACGCCTCATTACAGGGCGGTGGAGCACTACAGCTATGTTTCTATAGCCAAAAGTAAACATGCTGCCATAAAAACACTTCTGGTAACGTTTGTGAAAAGAACATTATCCTTACAACCAAAATAACAACCTAAATCTAAATAAGTCATCTCGGGGGTGGGGGGTAGGGGTAGGGGGGTAGGAATACAGCTGATGTCTTGAGCTCTCGACTGGAACATCGAAGGTCTTGAAAAAAATACGTATATACGTTATTTCATAATAAATTATGATTTTAAGATATTTTAGAATTTCAATGTGATTCCTACATCATATACACAAATATGTTACTAATTTATAACTTGAAAGCAAGAAAATGGTATTCAAACAGCTCTCGCGCCTTTGCTTTGCCTGGCTGTTCCAATATGATCTTTCACCATCCCTGGCGAACGTTCGCCAGGCATGATTTTAATAGTACGAAATTCCGGATCGCCCGGGCTGGCGAAAGGTTTTAATAGTATGGGCCTTAGACTTTAGTAACCATCCCAGTTTTATATCTGGGCCCATCAAGAGCTCCAAATGATGAATAAGGTGATTAAAATTGAAGCAATCTAGATGGTACAAAAAAGCAATGAAAGTTTGATGTTTCCGGATATAAAGGTATTTGGTTTATTATGAATGCAGCTCTTATCTTGCTGTACATAGCGAGGTGAAGAGAATGTGTCCTGCCCCTCCCCAACACCCTCTGGGACACATTTTCTTCACCTCGGTATGTACGGCAAGATAGTGCTGCATTCATACCATAAAACGATTTTAAGAACTTTTTTCGACATTTGGAGCTCTTGATGGCCATAGATATAAAATTGGGATCATTACTGAAATATATTTTATCTTCTTTGTCACTATAGTCTTAAGAATAACCCAGAATCAACACAGCACTGGAAACGCAACATTTCTTACTGGCGTTACACCTCAAAATGAGCGGACCGGTAGCTGTCAAGCTGGCGGCAGGCGAAAGGAAGTGTGAAATGCACAAGGCGCACAAATCTAAAGAAGGCTATAAATCAATCTTGAAACACGTAAAGGAAGTATAATAACATAAATAAAAGAGTTTAAGAGCATAAATATGTAACAGCATACACTGATAATTAGTCAAATATTGTTTTGACGTGTGTGTAGTACCACATGCACTACTTTGGGCATTGCAGTAATGTGTTCAGCATTCAGTGTTGTTTTTTTCTTCACAAGGTAAACAAGCTGATGGACTTTTCGTCATTTAGCGGCAAATATGAGGCCGCTGCAGCTTAAACTATGTTCTATCCCACTCTATTTCTTCCACTCTATAAGATGGCTGTCCCCATTTCCCTCTATCTATGCGTGTCGGTGTCTGTAACTTATACCATATTTACAATGTGATTGCTGCCCCTGTCTGAGATAAAAGTCCCATTTCCTTAGCCATAGAGGGATTTGGCATGACAAAATCCACTTAGTGAAAACAAACATCTCTCTCACAGAAACCTCACATAGAGTACTGAGAAGTTTTGTTATTATCGTGAGCGAAAATACATGAATACTTAGATATGTTACGACTAGTGACGGTACATTTTCAAACTGAAAATAATAGTTTCCGGGCCAGTCTGGAAACAGGCCTGCCTGCCACCAGCCACAAGCGACAAAATCAGAGCATTAGCTCTGATCTAGCGTCACATTGGCGACGTTAAACTATGTACTATCCTACTCTATTTCCCTCTATCTGTGCGTGTCGCTCTCATAAACTTATACCGAAGCAAAACTAGAAGCTCGGAAGCTAAAAGAAGCTAATCTTGCATTTAGGATCCTTAAAGTGGCCTAACATTGAATTACTGATTCTGATTACCGATTTTTGTGACTGATTTGGTGACGTATAGCAACCTCTCCTTGCAACCTGCATTTTGGTAAAAACACCTTGTTCGTTCAAAATCTCATTTGTGTGCTTAAGGATTTACAGTGCTCATCCAAGTATTTAAATTTTGTGTGTGAAAAAGCTGAGGAGTTGTGTAGCCGTTAGTTGATCAAACCACAATACAATGAGAAAAAAAGGTCTAACTTTTCAGTAATTTCCAGATAGTTGAGAGGAAACCCAAAAAATGGAAGTGATGGGTTTAGGCCATGAAACGCTTAAACACTGATAGGAGCTCTTGGACGCATGTTGGAAAATGTTTACAACAATTAGACTCTTACTTTCTGTAAAATGTTCTGAGGAGATGTAAACATATTTTCCGCCACGTGCCCAAGTGCTCCCATCAACGTTTGTGTTTCATATCTTGAACCCCTCACCTCCATTTTTTGGGTTTCTTCTTGAGATGTGGGAATTTATGAATGGTTAGACCTTTCTTTCCCATCATATTGTGGTATCATCAGCCAACGACTACACAACTCGTCGGCATTTTCTCACACACACAAAAAAAGACTTGGATAAACACAGCGAGTCCATAAACATGCACAGTGAGTTTTTGAATGGATGAGGGTTTATTTTCACCAAGTGCACATTGTTAGGTGCAGTTGCTGTGCTTTACCGAATTGGTCTATTCCTGGGAAATCCACAAACATCACCATATGAAACCAAAAATCTTCCTAACCTGGGAGCTTTGCATCCAGACCTCTATCTGATCACAGTATTTTCCTATCAGGGACCCCCCTCCCCCTGATTGCCTTGGACTTAATCTTTGTGTGGTATTTGTCACAACCTATTTTCTTAATTTTTGAAAAATGTTTTACCTATGCAGATTAGTCCACATATTAGTGAGAGTAGTTTTCCCCTTTGTTTATTATAATCCCATTACATTTTGCTGTAAATGTATACCAAAGTATTACATAGTGCACAACTTTCTGTAAGCAACCTTCAAAAGTAGAACCATAGATGAAGTGTCTTTATTTTTGGTCTCCCTCCAGAGACACAGTCCCAATACCAGGATATTACGCATACCCAAACCTAACCTCTCCTACATTCTATTACAGTTCCTATTGGCTCGAATAGACTGGTTGCGAGTACATATTGTCATGTCTTGACCTATTATGGTAGCTATGTGTGACAGGAGTGAACTAGAAACTTATTTGGAAATACAATAGCTGGCAGAAAAATACCTTTTTCATGTGAAACT
>NC_091567.1:16018480-16020980 GCF_042767895.1 Penaeus vannamei
GAATCGTTATTGTTACTTACACTCTGTTTAAGCCGAGGAATCCAGCGACGGGGAGTGAAAGATTTTTCTTCTGAAAAGTGAAGGAGAAAAAAGAATAATTATTTCTTCGAGAAAATGGAGAACAAGAATTTGAAAAATAAAAGATGTGGGGAAGTGGAGAAAAGGAAGAGAGCCAAAGGACGAGGAAGGAGAAAAAGAAGAGGGATAAGAATAAGAATAAAAAGGAGAAGGGGAAGAACGAAAAGAGATTGAGGAGAAGGAGAAGAGGAGGAAGAAGGAAGAAGAAAGAAGAAAAAAGAAGACAAAAAAGAAGCAGATGAAAGAGAGCAGGAGAAAGAGGAAAGAGAGAGAGATGAAGGAGGCGAAGTAGAAGAAAAGAAAGTAGACGAGAAAGGGGAAGGATCAGAATAAAAAGAGAAAGAAGAAAGGGATGTGGAGGAAGATCAAGAAGAAAGGAATAAAACATAAAAGAAGAAAGAAAAGGAGAAAATAAAAGTCAAACGCAAGGGAAAATATAAATATACGAAATATTCCGTCAAAGTTAAATAAAAAGGAGACATCATCCGAGACATTTAGCTGCGCATATTAATGAAAATAATTGTAAGAAATACATTTCCTACAAAACTTTAAAGATTTTTTTAGATTACACTCATACAAACACGAAATATTCTTTCATAAATATTTACTTAAATATTCGTTCTATGTCCCCAAAATCAACCACTTTAGTACATATAATAGTAACAGGAAATTAGATAAAAAACGATAAATGAGAATAAGAAAAAAATTAAGAGAACGATAAACAAAATAACACAACCATATAAATCTGAATCACAAATCTCACATTTTTTCTTCTGCACCGATGAATCCTTATCCAAAAAAGATAATAACTTTATCTAATGATAACAGTGATAATAAAAAATAATGAATGATAATAATAATAATCATCATAATATTGATAACAAAAACAATGATATTGGTGATAATAATGATAATGATAATGATAATAATAACAACAATACTAATACTAATACTTCTAATGATAGTGTCAATAACAATAATAATAACAGTAATAATGATAACAAAAATAACAAAAATGTTACTACTAATAATAACACTAACAATAATAATTACAATACTACCACTACTACTACTACTGCTACTACTACTACTACTACTAATGATAATAATAATAACAACAATAATGATAATGGAAATAATAATAACAACAATAATGATAATGGAAATAATAATAACAACAATAATAATAACACAAATAATAATAATACTCTCACTCACCAGTATCATGCGAGCAATAAAATCCAGTGCGTCTGCCGACTCCGGAAAGGCCAAAGCGGCTCCGTAATTTTCACACAAGGACAGCGCTACGAGATGCGAGTCGAACAGCATATCGCTGACTCTGTAACACCGGCCTAAGTAAAGTCTAAATCCAGGGGGGCAGTATGCTGAAAAGAAAGGCGGGTGTGATATGCTGACATTTTCAGTGTGAAGTATGTATCGGAAAAAAAATGATGGTGGAAATGAATGGGTTGCATAGTTATATATGGTCATGATCAAAACATTGAACGAAAGGGAATGTAGTGATGGAATATGCCATTTTCTGTAAATAATGAGAATAAAAACTTTTTCCAAGCTCATAAATCACAAGTGCATAAAATAAGCATCAGATAAGTAATACTATAATGAAGTACCTGGCAACATGCACACATAACGTAGGTCTTCTGAAAAACAGCTCTGGGCTACATAAGTGCCGTTTCGGTTTACGGTCAGACAGGTATTGTGTCCGTTCGGCTGCGGGGAGGAAGTCGTTCTGAGGTGATTTCGTAACGTCATTGGATTCATTTTACTCCTTGATAAATTCAGCGGGAATAAGATGTGAATGAAAAGACAGTATCTGATTACCACGCGAATATACACGGCACACATAGACACACACATACACACAGACACAGACACACACATACACACACACGCACGTACACACACACACACACACAGACACAGACACACACATACACACACACGCACGTACACACACACACACACACCTTTCATCTATTTAATTTCATACAGTCATCGCACATTACCTGACATGTTCCGTTTTCAGGACACAGCACATAATACGGCAGCGAAGGCCTCATCCACCCATTGAGGTTTCTGTTAATGGAGAAATTGCAATAGCAACATTCGGACATGGAGAAGGGAAAAAGTCACTTGAATGAAAATAATGGGACGTGTTTCGATGTATAAGGTTAACTAATGGATGGTAGTACAAGTTGGGTCGTTTCTTCCAATATTGTATTTTTTCTGGGGTGTTTTACTGTTTATCATATCAGGGGATAGTCTATCAGAAATGTTTAAATTCCAAGCGTGTCCAATACAAACGTCTTGTAATAATAATAATAATAATAATAATAATAATAATAATAATAAAATACGGAAGAAATTATTATTTACAAAAATATCATGCGAAATATTCTCA
>NC_091567.1:16025980-16030980 GCF_042767895.1 Penaeus vannamei
AATTAATTACTTTTGTTGGTACTTTAAAAAATCATACTGATATCTACGAAATATCACAACACTAAGGCCCGTACTTTTAAAACCTTCGCCAGTGCTGGCGTTCGCCAGGCGAACCTCTGAGTGAGGGAGGCCTTACTTTTAAACCCAACGTTCGCCAGGCCGGGCGAAGGGATTGCCAGGCGCTAACATTTTAAATTTCCGCTAAATCTAGCGCAAATTTGTTTACACCTGCAGTGCACATAACATAACCTGAACTTAATTATTAACCTCGAGAGAAGACGAAAATGTTGTTTCCGCAATAGTCTCACTTTATACTATAACAAAGGAGTTAAAATTTAACTTTATGCTATAACAAAGAAGTTGAAAATAACTTTATACTATAACAAAATTAACTTTATACTTTATGCTATACTACACTTTATACTATAACAAGGTTAACTTTATGGCCCGTACTTTTAAAACCTTTAGCTTTTTCTGGCGTTTTTTTTTCATTCGTCGAAGCGCTAGATTTAGCAGGAATCCAAGATGTTAGCGCCTGGCGATCCCTTTCGTTCGCCAGGCCTGGCGAACACCTGCCTTAGTTTAAAAGTAAGGCCTCCCTCACTCAGATGTTCGCCTGGCGAAGCTTCGCCAGGCGAACGCCAGTATTGGCGAAAGGTTTTAAAAGTACTTTATACTATACTATATCAACTTTATACTTTTATACAAAAAATAACTATACTGTAACAAAAGAGTTGAAAAATTACTATTTTACTATTCCTAACTGATATAAGATATTGAACTGTAGGCCTACAAGGGTATCATTAGACACGCCTCATTATAGGGCGGTGGAGCACTACAGCTATGTTTCTATAGCCAAAAGTAAACATGCCGCCATCAAGACACTTCTGGTAACATTTGTGAAAAGAACATTATCCTTACAACCAAAATAAAAACAACCTAAATCTAAATAAGTCATCTCGGGGGTGGGGGGTAGGGGTAGGGGGGGTAGGAATACAGGTGATGTCTTGAGCTCTCGACTGGAACATCGAAGGTCTTGAAAAAAATACGTATATACGTTATTTCATAATAGATTATGATTTTAAGACATTTTAGAATTTCAATGTGATTCTTACATCGTATCATACACAAATATGTTATTAATTTATAACTGTTTGAATACCATTTTCTTGCTTTCAAATTATAAATTTGTAACATATTTGTGTATGATATGATGTAGGAATCACATTGAAATTCTAAAATATCTTAAAATCATAATTTATTATGAAATAACGTACATACGTATTTTTTTTCAAGACCTTCGATGTTCCAGTCGAGAGCTCAAGACATCAGCTGTATTCCTACCCCCTACCCCCCACCCCCGAGATGACTTATTTAGATTTAGGCTATTGTTATTTTGGTTGTAAGGATAATGTTACCAGAAGTGTTTTTATGGCGGCATGTTTACTTTTGGCTATAGAAACATGGCTGTAGTGCTCCACCGCCCTGTAATGAGGCGTGTCTAATGATACCCTTGTAGGCCTACTGTTCAATATCTTATATCAGAGTTATTTTGGCAATACTAATTTAGACAGCCGCACTGTATATACAAAGGAAAGTATAACAGAATTATTAACTAGAGTTCGTACATGTCGGGGATGTTAATAATATTGTGGGGACCTCACTGATTGTGCTTTAATTAATTGAAATTCAAAAGTTGCCTCTCTCTAGTCCACAAACATCGTTGTCTCGGACCGTCTCGAATGAAAACAATACTGTGAGCTTTCTGCAATATACAAAATACGGGGGTTTGGAAGGTTAGGTTAGGTTAGGTTGGGTTGGGTTAGGTTAGGTTGGTTAGGTTAGGTAGGTTAGGTTAGGTTACGTTAAGTTAGGTTACGTTAGGTTGGTTAGGTTAGGTTAGGTTGGTTTGGTTAGGTTAGGTTAGGTTCGGTTCGGGTGGTTAGGTTAGGTTACGTTAGGTTACGTTAGGTTGGTTAGGTTAGGTTAGGTAGGTTAGGTTAGGTAGGTTAGGTTAGGTTAGGTTACGTTACGTTACGTTAAGAAATTTCGTTAGGTTAGGTTGGTTAGGTTAGGTTACATTAAGAAATATCGTTGGGATTTCGGCAACATTTACACCGGCGCATCCCGCAGCGGCTCCGGAATCTCGTTCGGATTATGCATTTTTTTTTTTTTCAAAAATTTCACTTTTAATTCCACTATTTCTTCCGTGTGCCCCCCCCCCACCCACCTACAACCCCCAATTCTCCACGGGTCACCCAAGATTGAAGGGGATAGGAGAAAAAAACAAATAGGCGCGGCTGTCTTACTTAGATTTACCGTTATTTTTTGTATAAAAGTATAAAGTTGATATAGTATAGTATAAAGTACTTTTAAAACCTTTCGCCAATACTGGCGTTCGCCTGGCGAAGCTTCGCCAGGCGAACATCTGAGTGAGGGAGGCCTTACTTTTAAACTAAGGCAGGTGTTCGCCAGGCCTGAGGAACGAAAGGGATCGCCAGGCGCTAACATCTTGGATTCCTGCTAAATCTAGCGCTTCGACGAATGAAAAAGACGCCAGAAAAAGCAAAAGGTTTTAAAAGTACGGGCCATAATAACCTTATTATAATATAAAGTGTAGTATAGCATAAAGTATAGAGTTAATTTTGTTATAGTATAAAGTTATTTTCAACTTCTTTGTTATAGCATAAAGTTAAATTTTAACTCCTTTGTTATAGTATAAAGTGAGACTTGCGGAAACAACATTTTCGTCTTCTCTCGAGGTTAATGATTAAGTTCAGGTTATGTTATGTGCACTGCAGGTGTAAACAAATTTGCGCTAGATTTAGCGGAAATTTAAAATGTTAGCGCCTGGCAATCCCTTCGCCCGGCCTGGCGAACGTTGGGTTTAAAAGTAAGGCCTCCCTTACTCAGAGGTTCGCCTGGCGAACGCCAGCACTGGCGAAGGTTTTAAAAGTACGGGCCTTAGTCTTTTGACATACAAATCATTCTGCAAAAATTATCAACTTCCACAAGAAAACGTTTCGATAGATCTTACTAGTGTGTGAATGAAATTTAAAGCGTTTTAAGCAGGGAACGGTACAGCGCTTGGCAAGAATTCTTGCCAAGCGCTCCCCTGCTTAAAACGCTTATAGATAAAATACCACAACCTTAGTGAAAACCTACGGTACTGTTACCCCAAAATCACTTATATCTTTATTACTTCAACTATATTAGGAAACCATAATAATGTTATCAAGAGATCATTACGTAGTGACAGCAATTTTGGTAGGAGAGTAAACACACACACACACACACACACACACACACACATACACACACACACACACACACACACACACACACACATATATATATATATATATATATATATATATATATATATATATATATATATATATATATATATATATATATATATATATATATATATATATATATATATATATATATATATATATGCAAATATGCATGCGAAGATGTGTATCCCACAAATGAACTTATAAGCATGTGGATGTAAATATACAATTCATTTCAACTATTTTACCTTTTTCACAAAATCTGCAGGTTACACGTTTACTTAATGGTTTTGGGTGGACAGCTACTTATGATAACTACTTATAGTGAGATTTTCTGTCCGTGGTTTCTTCAGTAAGAATAGAAAAGTTAGAGAAAAAAAAAACTGATTTTCATATGAGGATTCTCATATTCAGAGGGAAGATGCTCTTGAAGGACTTTGCCATGGCCACGTCACCCTTTGCCAGACTGCATGCACGTCCGTAACATCAACCGTGGTTTAGTTCGGCGACAGGAATGGTCGATATTTGCAGAGCGAGGCCAGAACGTTGCCACAATTACAGCAAATGATCGAATGCGATGCTAGAGCACAGACCTCGGCGTTGAGCAGTTAGTAATCAATGCTTAGCTTTGAATCATGGTGTAAAAATGCATAAACAATTGCAGTTATAAGTAATTTGCAAAATTTAACCGGATTTCTAATGTTGATTTGGCGATCAAAAGAAGTTACAGACTTTTTCTTCCGAAGTCTGGGCTCTATCATCGAATTGAGATTCTTTGTCGTAATGGCGGGAACTCTGGGCCACGAATCCGCTCAGCCAGGCCGGCGGGAGAAACCATTTTATACTTACCTTTACCGACTGTTCTTCCTTTGACCACCAACCAATTTCTAGCTGAAACGTGTCATTTACATGCTCTCGGAAGGCATCCCCTAGAATGTAAATTTATCAGTAAAAATTGTTTAAATTTGAAATGTTCGGATTAAATGAAGATCTAGTAATGTAACATATTACCAAAAATTGCCACGACTTGCATCAGATATCTTTTTTTTCTTTCTACATATGTTTCATAAGACAACAGCGATAAAAAAGAAAAGAGAAAGAAAACAAAAGCGTAAAGAAATAAACAAATATATGACACAAAACAAAAACAAAACAAAAAAATAATTCAAAGCCCATCGTAAACTGTCTTAAACTCACCGGCATTCCCATGATAGACACCGACATCCTCAACGGCCAAATCCACGGTGAGGTTAACAGAGCCATACGTAGCGTGATAAAGCAACTGGTCTACCGTCAAGAAGGTAAACTGTCAGAGAAAATATGATGCTGACGTTTGAATTAAGGATTGTTTTGATTCATCATTATTTCACAATAAAGCTCTAATTAACAATTCGTCTGTTTGGTAATCAGATTGATTGTTGGTTCTTAACCTTTACTTTTGTTCCAGTTCAGTGTTCAAATCTATATTATTCTATGACATAGGTTAGGATATCTTTTTTTTGGCTTTATTTATTAATGGAGATGGTTTCGTTTCTCGAATTTCTATCACATTTTTTTAAACATAACAACATATACATCATTTTTTGCTATTTTTTCCATCAGCCTGTTCATGTGATTATCATAGATTTTCTTTGTGGATTTCCTTATATTAACTTTTTAGGATTTGATAGTTTTATTAATCCATCTGTATGTGCGTGTGTA
>NC_091567.1:16085980-16095980 GCF_042767895.1 Penaeus vannamei
CATGCATAAATATAGAAATGGATGTAATCAGTCTAGACATGCATACCAACCCGCCAAATAGATGGTTAAATGTATATCTATCAAATACACAGACAGATATGCCTTTATTCTTGCATCTGTATTTATGAAAATTCATTGGGTCGGGCCTGGCAGAATTTTAATAAACCGGCTGATAATGTTTATTATAATTATCCGAATGATAAAATATCCTCTCTCTCTCTCTCATTCCCCCGTCATCGATCTTAGCTACTGCTGACTTCAAGTTTTTGGGTTGTATCCCTTGTTGAAAATTCAGTGATTATGAGCTGTGTCAATTATTATAAAATATATGAAATTAAAAGCATAATTGCACTACATCTCAAATCTAATCATACCATATCACTGGGAATACATGTACTGTTGTTTGATTAGTGATCTAATTAAAAATGGTTTTCATGCTACTTTGAAATCTACATATTACAACTGCCAACAAAAATTTAGACAAAAGACTTGGGAATTGAACCCAAGTCCCCCCGAATGGCAGGCGAGTGTTCTACCATTCGGCTGTTAGGGATGGCGTTAAGAGTTTACTGCTTTCCATTAATATGCTGCAAGATAGCCACCCTATAGTTACTTATTCCATCATTAGAATGGCTTCATTTTGTGTGTCTACGTGAAAGCGTGATCATTACATACATTATATTCATTATAATAAAATATCCTCTCTCTCTCATTCTTCCGTCATCGATCGTAGCTACTGTTGATTTTAAGTTTTTGGGTTGTATCCCTTGTTGACTTTTCAGTGATTATGAGCTGTCAATTATTAGAAAATATATGAAATTATAAGCACAATTGCACTACATCTCACATCAAATCATACCATATCTGGGAATAGATGTAATGTTTGATAGTGATGATCTAATTAAAAATGGTTTTCCTGCTATCAAGAAATCTACCTATTACTTACAACTGCCAACAAAAATTTAGACAAAAGACTTGGGAATTGAACCCAAGTCCCCCCGAATGGCAGGCGAGTGTTCTACCATTCGGCTGTTAGGGATGGCGTTAAGAGTTTACTGCTTTCCATTAATATGCTGCAAGATAGCCACCCTATAGAGTTTACTTGATACATCATCAGAATGGCTTCACTTTGTGTGTCTACGTGAGAGCGTGATCATTACATACATTCGGCCGGTTTGTTAGAATTGCGCGAGGCCCGACCCAAAGAATATTCGTATACTTGACATGCATAAATAAAGAAATAAATGTATATTTATCAGTCTAGACATGCATACCAACCCGGCAAATAGATGGTTAAATGTATATCTATCAAATACATAGACAGATATGCCTTTATTCTTGCATCTGTATTTATGAAAATTTATTTGGTCAGGCCTGGCACAATTTTAACAAACCGGCTGATAATGTTCATTATAATTATCCGAATGATAATAAAATATCCTCTCTCTCTCTCATTCTCCCGTCATCGATCTTAGCTACTGCTGATTTCAAGTTTTTGGGTTGTATCCCTTGTTGAAATTTCAGTGATTATGAGCTGTGTCAATTATTATAAAATATATGAAATTAATAGCACAATTGCACTACATCTCACATCTAATCATACCATATCACTGGGAATACATGTACTGTTGTTTGATTAGTGATGATCTAATTAAAAATGGTTTTCATGCTATCATGAAATCTACATATTACTTACAACTGTCAACAAAAATTTAGACAAAAGACTTGGGAATTGAACCCAAGTCCCCCCGAATGGCAGGCGAGTGTTCTACCATTCGGCTGTTAGGTGCTGCGTTAGGAGTTTGCTGTTTTCCATTAATATGCTGCAAGATAGCCACCCTATAGTGTCTACTTAATCCATCATCAGAATGGCTTCACTTTGTGTGTCTATGTGAGAGCGTGATCATTACATACATTCGGCCGGTTTGTTAGAATTCCGCGAGGCCCAACCTCAAGAATATTCGTATACCTGACATACATACATAAAGAAATAAATGTATATTTATCAGTCTAGACATGCATACCAACCCGGCAAATAGATGGTTAAATGTATATCTATCAAATACATAGACAGATATGCCTTTATTCTTGCATCTGTATATATGAAAATTCATTGGGTCGGGCCTGGCAAAATTTTAAGAAACCAGCTGATAATGTTCATTATAATTATCCGAATGATAATAAAATATCCTCTCTCTCTCTCTCTCTCTCCCGTCATCGATCTTAGCTACTGCTAACTTCAAGTTTTTGGGTTGTATCCCTTGTTGAAATTTCAGTGATTATGAGCTGTCAATTATTAGAAAATATATGGAATTAAAAGCACAATTGCACTACATCTCACATCTAATCATACCATATCACTGGGAATACATGTAATGTTGTTTCATTAGGGATGATCTAATTAAAAATGGTTTTCCTGCTATCATGAAATCTACATATTACTTACAACTGCCAACAAAAATTTAGACAAAAGACTTGGGAATTGAACCCAAGTCCCCCCGAATGGCAGGCGAGTGTTCTACCATTCGGCTGTTAGGGATGGCGTTAGGAGTTTGCTGCTTTCCATTAATATGCTGCAAGATAGCCACCCTATAGTGTCTACTTAATCCATCATCAGAATGGCTTCACTTTGTGTGTCTACGTGAGAACGTGATCAGTACATACATTATGTTCATTATAATTATCCGAATGATAATAAAATATCCTCTCATTCCCCCGTCATCGATCTTAGCTACTGCTGATTTCAAGTTTTTGGGTTGGATCCCTTGTTGAAATTTCACTGATTAAGAGCTGTGTCAATTATAAACTATATTAATAGCACAATTGCACTACAATTCACATCTAATCATACCATATCAATAGGAATACATGTACCGTTGTTTGATTAGTGATGATCTAATTAAAAGTGGTTTTCATGCTATCATGAAATCTACATATTACTTACAATTGCCAATAAAAATTTAGACAAAAGACTTGGGAATTGAACCCAAGTCCCCCCGAATGGCAGGCGAGTGTTCTACCATTCGGCTTTTAGGGGTGGCGTTAGGAGTTTGCTGTTTTCCATTAATATGCTGCAAGATAGCCACCATATAGTGTCTACTTAATCCATCATCAGAATGGCTTCACTTTGTGTGTCTACGTGAGAGCGTGATCATTACATACATTCGGCCGGTTTGTTAGAATTGCGCGAGGCCCGACCCAAAGAATATTCGTATACTTGACATGCATAAATAAAGAAATAAATGTATATTTATCAGTCTAGACATGCATACCAACCCGGCAAATAGATGGTTAAATGTATATCTATCAAATACATAGACAGATATGCCTTTATTGTTGCATCTGTATTATTGAAAATTTATTGGGTCGGGCTTGTCAGAATTTTAACAAAACGGCTGATAATGTTCATTATATTTATCCGAATGATAATAAAATATCCTCTCTCCCTCTCTCATTCTCCCGTCATCGATCTCAAGTACTGCTGATTTGAAGCTTTTGGGTTGTATCCCTTGTTGAAATTTCAGTGATTATGAGCTGTGTTAATTATTATAAAATATATGAAATGAAAAGCACAATTGCACTACATCTCACATCTAATCATACCAAATCACTGGGAATACATGTACTGTTGTTTGATTAATGATGATCTAAAAAATGGTTTTCATGCTATCATGAAATCTACATATGACTTACTACAAGTGTCAACAAAAATTTAGACAAAAGACTTGGGAATTGAAACCAAATCCCCCCGAATGGCAGGCGAGTGTTCTACCATTCGGCTCTTAGGGGTAGCGTTAGGAATTTGCTGCTTTCCATTAATATGCTGCACGATAGCCACCCCATAGTGTCTACTTATTCCATTATCAGAATTGCTTCACTTTGTGTGTCTACGTGTGAGCGTGATCATTACATACATTATGTTTATTATAATTATCCGAATGATAATAAAATATCCTCTCTCTCTCTCTCATTTCCCCGTCATCGATCTTAGCTACTGCTGATTTTAAGTTTTTGGGTTGTATCCCTTGTTGAAATTTTAGTGATTATGAGCTGTGTCAATTATTATAAAATATATGAAATTAATAGCACAATTGCACTGCATCTCAAATCTAATTAAAAATGTTTTTCATGCTATCATAAAATCTACATATTACTTATAACTGCCAACAAAAACTTTAGACAAAAGACTTGGGAATTGAACCCAAGTCCCCCTGAATGGCAGGCGAGTGTTCGACCATTCGGCTGCAAGATAGCCACCCTACAGTGTCTACTTAATCCATCATCAGAATGGCTTCACTTTATGTGTTTACGTGAGAGCGTGATCATTACATACATTATGTTCATTATAATTATCCGATTGATAATAAAATATCCTCTCCCTCTCTCTCTCATTCCCCCGTCATCGATCTTAGCTACTGCTGGTTTCAAGTTTTTGGGTTGTATCCCTTGTTGAAATATCACTGATTATGAGCTGTGTCAATTATAAAATATATGAAATTAATAGCACAATTGCACTACATCTCACATCTAATAATACCATATCACTGGGAATACATGTACTGTTGTTTGATTAATGATCTAATTAAAAATGGTTTTCATGCTATCATGAAATCTACATATTACTTACAACTGCCAATAAAAATTTAGACAAAAGACTTGGGAATTGAACCCAAGTCCCCCGAATGGCAGGCGAGTGTTCTACCATTCGGCTGTTAGGTGCTGCGTTAGGAGTTTGCTGTTTTCCATTAATATGCTGCAAGATAGCCACCCTATAGTGTCTACTTAATCCATCATCAGAATGGCTTCACTTTGTGTGTCTACGTGAGAGCGTGATCATTACATACATTCGGCCGGTTTGTTAGAATTGCGCGAGGCCCGACCCAAAGAATATTCGTATACTTGACATGCATAAATAAAGAAATAAATATATATTTATCAGTCTAGACATGCATACCAACCCGGCAAATAGATGGTTAAATGTATATCTATCAAATACATAGACAGATATGCCTTTATTCTTGCATCTGTATTTATGAAAATTCATTGTGTCGGGCCTGGCACAATTTTAACAAACCGGCTGATAATGTTCATTATAATTATTCGAATGATAATAAAATATCTCTCTCTCTATTCTCTCGTCATCGATCTTAGCTACTGCTGACTTCAAGTGTTTGGGTTGTATCCCTTGTTGAAATTTCACTGATTATGAGCTGTGTCAATTATTATAAAATATATGAAAGTAATAGCACAGTTGCACTACATCTCACATCTAATAATACCATATCACTGGGAATACATGTACTGTTGTTTGATTAGTGATGATCTAATTAAAAATGGTTTTCATGCTATCATGAAATCTACATATTACTTACAACTGCTAACAAAAACTTTACACAAAAGACTTGGGAATTGAACCCAAGTCCCCCCGAATGGCAGGAAAGTGTTCTACCATTCGGCTCTTAGGTCCTTAGGAGTTTGCTGTTTTCCATTAATATGCCGAAAGATAGCCACCCTATAGTGTCTACTTAATCCATCATCAGAATGGCTTCACTTTGTGTGTCTATGTGAGCGTGATCATTACATACATTCGGCCGGTTTGTTAGAATTGCGCGAGGCCCGACCCAAAGAATATTCGTATACTTGACATGCATGAATAAAGAAATAAATGTATATTTATCAGTCTAGACATGCATACCAACCCGGCAAATAGATGGTTAAATGTATATCTATGAAATACATAGACAGATATGCCTTTATTCTTGCATCTGTATTTATGAAAATTCATTGGGTCAGGCCTGGCACAATTTTAACAAACCGGCTGATAATGTTTATTATATTTATCCGAATGATAATAAAATATCCTCTCTCTCTCTCTTATCCGAATGATAATAAAATATCCTCTCTCTCTCTCTTATCCGAATGATAATAAAATATCCTCTCCCTCTCTCTCTCTCATTCCCCCGTCATCGATCTTAGCTACTGCTGATTTCAAGTTTTTGGGTTGTATCCCTTGTTGAAATTTCAGTGATTATGAGCTGTGTCAATTATTATAAAATATATGAAATTAATAGCACAATTGCCCTACATCTCACATCTAATAATACCATATCACTGGCAATACATGTACTGATGTTTGATTAGTGATGATCTAAATAAAAATGGTTTTCATGCTATCATAAAATCTACATATTACTTATAACTGCCAACAAAAACTTTAGACAAAAGACTTGGGAATTGAACCCAAGTCCCCCTGAATGGCAGGCGAGTGTTCGACCATTCGGCTGCAAGATAGCCACCCAAAGAAGATTCGTATACTTGACATGTATAAATAAAGAAATAAATATATATTTATCAGTCTAGACATGCATACCAACCCGGCAAATAGATGGTTAAATGTATATCTATCAAATAGATAAACAGATATGTATTTATTGTTGCATCTGTATTTATGAAAATTCATTGTGTCGGGCCTGGCACAATTTTAAGAAACCGGCTGATAGACCTCTGTTCAACAAAAGCCAAATGGACCTCAGACAGTAGTCCTACGTCAGCTTCCCTTGGGCAGTGTCTTACGTGTTCTGCAGGCGAAGAGGGGTGGGGGGAGGGAGGTCCAGCTGCCGTCTGCCTGGCAAGTCACTGCAATGGACACGTTCAGATTTCCAAAGAATTGCGTGGAATCGTTGCACGTGTACACAACCTGAGTGAAAAATGTCTTTTGGAATGCTACATTGAGCTCTTCGCTTATTGGTAAATGCGATTGACATCATGTTATCAAAATAATTCAAGTTATATAGGCTATATTTTAAGTTCTCAGGGTAGCCCAATGGTACATTTTATGATAATAAAAATGTCCTAGAAGGATGTGCATGAAAGACTTCAACAGAAACACTCATGCAAACGCGTTAATAAACCTACACAATCACACACACACACACTCACAATTGCACGCACGCACACATAGATTTTGTGTAAGTATGCCCCTCTCTATAGATTGCTTATATATGCTATAAGTCCAAGCCACGTGGTCACCGTGCTGTCCGCTTGTGTTCTATTAAGAACCAAAGTCATGACCCCGTCAGAGAGGTCAGAAGCACACAGACAGAGAAGGCCTCGCCACGTTCCGACTCCGGCCGAGAACCACTCCAGCACTGTCTAGCTATTCTACTTATGTACCTACTGTTGGAAGTTTCTCACCAATTATATATATATATATATATATATATATATATATATATATATATATATATATATATGTGTGTGTGTGTGTGTGTGTGTGTGTGTGTGTGTGTGTGTGTGTGTGTGTGTGTGTGTGCGCGCGTGTTTATGCATATGCTGTACATATATACACACGCACACACAGACAAAAGCACACAAGTATATATTTAAATGCAAACACACAGGTATTCACTGGCACCTGAAAATACATCATGCATAAACACACGCACGATGAAACACATATACATAAACACAAGCAAACACCTGCACATACAGGTGTAATATACATATAGATTTGTATAAATAAAGATACACACGGACACAAAAGCTAATCCACATACACAGAGATATACGCATTCCCATATATAGACACATGTGAACATAGACATGCGCGCACATAGACAAATACACAAACAGACAGAGAGCAGAAACACACACACACACACACATAAAAGCAAACACACACACATAAAAGCAAACACACACACACATAAAATGCAAACACACACACATAAAAGCAAACACACACACATAAATGCAAGCACACACACATAAATGCAAGCACACACACACACACACATAAAATGCAAACACACACACATAAAAGCAAACACACACACACATAAAAGCAAACACACACACACATAAAAGCAAACACACACACATACAGGCCCAAAGCAAAAATATACACACATACTGACACAAAGCAAAAACACACGAACACAAGCAATCACACACACACAAACAAGCAGACACGCACGTAAAAGGAAACACCCATATACAGAAAAGAGATACATATTCTCTGGGAAATACACATCGAAACCAGTACCTCCGTGTCAACAGTTCTTGTAAGACCATCCCAGTCCGTAGTGGCGTTCCTGGGTGCTTCTGGTGGGTCTTCGGTACAAACTGTAAACAAAGACTGCATATATATCTGTTTGTCTGTCTGTCTATTGCTGGAAAAGAAAGTTCGTTTATATGTGGACGCTTTCTTGTTTTTATATCAATACTAAACTATGATGATGATGATTAGTGTATTGCAATTACGGAGGAATTTCCTTCGGATAAAAATGTTTTCAATTCAACATCACCTTCGACGTATATCTTTCAAGTTAAAGATATATCCTTACTTGTTTTACACAAGAAGAACGAAGGAAGAACGGCAGTCCAGTTGCCATCCTTCTCACAAAGCACACTTATGGAGTTGTTCATATTTCCAAACACTTCTCCTGCACCATTGCACGTATAGACGATCTAAGCGCGAAGCAGAACCGGGTAGGTGGAGTAGTTAATTAGAGAATATATACACTATATATTTATCAATTTTCTATCATTTTTGTTAGAAGTATAGATTTCCTACGGTATATTCAGTCCTCAGTTTGAGTGAATGCATAACTAAAATCAATGATAATAATCCTATGTGTAACTTTTTGAAAATCTGTGTATCTATATGAAGAGTTTTTGTACATGAATGTGTAGTTTTTGTGTATCTGGACATATACGCTCGTGTGGTCTCTTTTAAACATTTTGGCATTTATCTGCTGCTTTGTATCTGTAATTGATCCTTCTGTGCGAATTGTGTACATGTGTGGTATTTTTGTACATTGGTAGTTTTTTTCGCAAACCAACGCAACATTTATCTGCAACTACGCAGCCTGTTTGTCTGTTAACGCGTGTGTGTGAGTACACACACACACACACACACACACACACACACACACACACACACATATATATATATATATATATATATATATATATATATATATATATATATATATATACATATATACATATATATACATATATACATATATACATACATATATATATATATATATATATATATATATATATATATATATATATATATATATATATATATACATATATACATATATATACATATATACATATATACATATATACATACATACATACATACATATATATATATATATATATATATATATATATATATATATATATATATATATATATATATATATCTGTATGTGTATGTATATGTTTGCGTGTATATATGTACTTGCACAGAAAAAAAAAAGTGGGAGAGATTAACAAAACATAAAACTCAAAGTATCTATTTATCTCATTTGAGACAGATCTAAACCGTAGTTGTAAACCAACGGGGATAAAAAGGAAACCACATACCTCGGTCCCAACCGCACTGGCAAAACCGTCCCAGTTGTATGTGGCGTTGTCAGGTGGCTCCGGTGGGTCATCAGTACATCCTATATAAATAACCAGAAACAAAAAGAGTCATACTTCGCAAATCTAACTGAACTGAAGTCTTACACAATTTTTAGTTACATGGCGCAATGTGTGAGAAAATCTTAAAAACGTGTTTTTATGGCAGTACAAAAATCGATATATTTCTTTGTAAAGAAGGATATTCACATAAAGAATAACTATTTTAGTTGTCCTTACGTGTGTCACAGGAGAAAACCGAGGAGGAAACAGAAGACCAATTTCCATTCTCCGAGCAGATCACACTTAAGGACTCGTTCAGGTTTCCGAACAATTCTCCAGTGGCGTTGCATGTGTACGTAACCTGCGTCGAAGTTGGAAACAAAGGTAACATTTCTGCTAGAACTTCGCATATATTCTGTTGATCGCACTGAATACACCAAGACATGTATGTTTTTACACACACACACACACACAATCACTCACCACCACCGAACAAACCCGCACACCTTTAACACATCTACTTCACTTTCTGTCAGTTGTATTTTTCATTAACTGTATAATTACCTCCGTTCCT
>NC_091567.1:16110980-16113480 GCF_042767895.1 Penaeus vannamei
TATTATTGTCATTATTGCTAGTGCTGATTTTGCCTTCACAGAATACACATCTGGTTACCTATTGTAATGGATTCCTGGCTGTTTTGCGAGTCATAATACTTAATTAAAGTCCAGCCTCCTTCAGCCACAGTTGCCAAAGGCTGCAGAATGCAATATACCTGAAAATTTGACAAAATCATATATGCATATGCAAATAAGTAATTTTTGAGTAAATATATAAATTAATGTTTATAAAATGTATATATGTACACACACACCCACACCTTCACACACACACACACACACACACACACACACACACACACACACACACACATATATATATATATATATATATATATATATATATATATATATATATATATATATAAACGCACAAACACTATGGCAGTCACTATCATTCACTATCAATAGGGCATAGCATATTCGTACACGTGGCGTAGGACCGCATGGCGGAGTTATATGTCCGCGTGTATGCCACGGGGCTGCCGGGGGTCGGATGTAAAGCTCGACCCGGTCTGACCTCGTCCTTCAGGCCGGGCCACTCGAGAGAAAAGGCCCGGGCGAGGCCTGGCTTCGCAAATCCAACTGAACTGAACTGACCTCGTCCTTGGGGTCAGAACCACCCTCGCGCGCGCGGACCATCCTGACGACCCCATGGCAAGCTGACCGACACCGTTATCTTCCAAGCTATTGCGTAACAGTTAACTTACGTCGTGAATAAAGTGGCCAATATACGAAACTGTGTTTCACTGACCCTGTCATTCAGTATAGTAGGACTCTTGATAAATGAATTAGAGACCATTATACACACACGTATATATATGCACGCACCCGTATACGTATATATGTATATATATATATATATATATATATATATATATATATATATATATACATACATATATATATATATATATATATATATATATATATACACACATATATATGTGTATATATATATATCTATACACACGTGTGGAATTTCTGTCGAACGAATTGCAAAAGAAACAACAAAGGGAAGAATAAGAATATATATATATATATATATATATATATATATATATATATATATATATATATATATATATATATATATATATATATAAACGCCGCAGTCAAATACCACAACACGCGCCAAAACATATGCTACGTCACGTGCTGCAGTGCGAAGAAACGTTCATGCGTATGTCAGCAGGCATTGACGATCTTGCAATATACCGCCAATGATGCAGTTGCGCACTAGACGAAAGCGCTGCATCCCAGTCTTTGTTAATTTTTGAAGAGAAATCATTACAGCCTATGGACCTCGTCATCAACCGTTGAGTTTTGAAGCGAGTCAACAAAATCAAGGACTTCTACGAGGGCTTCTCTTTAATCGGAGCTTTTCGATCAGTGAGAAGATATCGTGAGATGTGGCTTACAATCAGCTAATATCTCTTTGCTAAACTCTAGCAGCAAAGCTTTATCATTAGTTGATTCAGGGGGTTGGCTGACTATTTCAATCTGATCAGAGACATCAGATGTAGCACCATCATCTTAAGTAGTTGTGTCTCATCACATATATCACAAGATCGTCAATGCCTGCTAACATACACATAAACGTTTCTTCGCACTGAAACACGTGACGTAGCATATGTTTTGGCGCTGTGTTGTGGTATTTGACTGCGGCGTTTAGATTCTTTATTGCGTAACCGCATGCACTGCACCAAAATCCAGGGCAGATTCCCGACCGTATACGTCGGTTTCACTTGCTGCTCCAGCTGTATCATATCATCAGATTACAGATTTGAAAGCTATGTCAAAATCAGGAGGGTTAGGGTGGTTGTATAGCCCGGGCGAGGTAAAGCTTCGCATGTCTGGCTTATTCTTATCTTCAGGTGGTCAATGGTAGGTAATGTGTCTATGTTTGTAGTAATTGAAACCTGTAGGAGCTGTGACAGGCTCCGACCTCTCTCTCTCTCCCTCTCTCTTTCAGAAGAAGAAGAAATAAGGAAAGAAAAACTACATATTGAGGATGAGGAAATAGAAACAAAATAAAAAAGTATGTGTCACAAAATGAAGAAAAAGAAACACAAGAATCTAAGAAATGAAATAGAAAAAGCCAACAGTAACACATGACAGAGGACGGAATGAAAAAAAAAAGAGAAAAAGTGAAGACAAAATGCATATTTATTAATAATAGTCACCATCGTAGGCAGATCGGTCAAGGAGCCAGATGAAAAGACTCTGTATATGTCAGAGTCCTCGAAGCCCAAGGAGGCGATGTCAGAGCAGTCGCGGGGAAGAGCACCTGGTGAGGGCGAGAGCTTCAGGTTGGAGGCCACAGAGGGAGGGTTCCTGGTGAAGCCTTGGGGCTGGTGAGGGTGGGTGGCTATGGGGGAATCGTTGTTGTTGTTGTGTTTGAGTGCGTGCGTGTGCATGTGTGCTTGTGTGTGTGTGTGTGTGTGTATGTGTATGTATGTGTATGTATGTGTGTGTGTATGTGTGTATGTGTGTG
>NC_091567.1:16118480-16123480 GCF_042767895.1 Penaeus vannamei
CACACACACACACACACACACACACACACACACACACACACACACACACACACACACACACACATATATATATATATATATATATATATATATATATATATATTTATATATATACATATATATATATATATATATATATATATATATATATATATATATATATATATATATACATACATAAAGAGAAATAAAGAGAACGAGAGAGACAGATAGGAGAGATACATATATAAGAATATGTATATATATATATATATATATATATATATATATATATATATATATAGTAAGATATATATACACATATATTCATATATATATATATATATATATATATATATATATATATGTATGTATGTCTATTAATTTATTTATCCTTACCTAAATCGTTACTGAAATGAAATTACCAACATCCTGTGGTAATATGTGAAGTACAATATTTAAAACCGAGCACGACAATGTCATGTCCTGTACGATATCAATATTTACATTCTGTGCAAGAATATGTGTTGACAAATTCATCATGTAAGCTTACTTCTATTATTTATCTGCTCAATGAATATTGTCATCTGTCAAGATAGTTATCTTATTATTGCTGAATGTGAAACATTGGCAGTTAGTGTTTATTAAATGTACAAGTTTTGTAACAGAATGTCATTTATGTTGTATCAAATTTGGACAAACCCTAAGTGACTTTATTACAGTTAATACAACATATGTCATCTCATCATGGAGAAACTTCTGAAGCCCTCTTGACTGGATGTGGATCCAAACTGCCACTGCAGCCAAAGAATGGAAACAGTGGTATCGTTCAATAACAAACTTCGTTGAGGAATGCGGAGAATATGTGCCAGATAAGTTTAGAACATAAGTAAACTGTGTTGCCTTTCCTGTGCATAACTACATAGAAAATTGCAATGAATATGAATAGTGCTATAAATACTCTACATAATTTGTATGTGAGAACTCCAAATGAAATTTTTGCAAGGCATTTGTTAGCTACAAGGAAATAACATCCAGGTGAATCTAGACATATTTCTATAGGAAATCTGGAAACTCGACTGCGAGGACTGCAAGCTAAAGGCAGTGACACGCCAGGAACTCTTCCGTGATGCATTCACCAATGGCATTGCTTCACCCCTGATGAGACTATGTCTTTTGCAGAACAAGACCCTTGATTTGAAAAGTGCCTATAGTCAAGCCTAGTCACTAGACGTAATGCTGATTCCTAAGGTACGGTCAGAGTATCCATAAATTTCCCCAGCGATTTTTTGTCGACTAGAACTAACTCACCCATCCGTGGCGTTCACACTGCGTAAAGAACCATCAGCTTTGTTCAGCGGAATAGCGGCATCAAAACAAATCGTGACCACAGAAAAACACTATGGATCCTGCAATCTTCCTAACTCTTGCTATTTTTTATGTTTCTGGAATTCTAACCTTTTCTAAGAGTGAGCAAATTGCTTCAGAATTCAATATTTCAAATATTCACGGGATCTGTGATTTCAACTTGTTTGTTTATATTCGTCAATCAAATGAGAATCCATGGTCAATGCTCTTGTCTTTACATTCCATTTGTATTTCAGCTTAAATTTGAATATAAATATTTATGTAAAACTGAATAAGAATAATTTAAATAAGAAATATAAGAATGGCTCAGACTTCAATAAATACACGCTTTTTAGGGTATTCTTTTGTACTTAGAGCTCAGTGAACAGTTATCCCTCAGCCCATTTTGGAATTTTAAAGGATTAGTGTGGTATATAATCTTGTAGTCTAGCTTAGGAGGAACAAAACCTGAGTTAACGATTCCTAGAATGACTCCTTAGTGTACCATATCTGCAGCTTCAGTTGAAGAGTGATCTCTCTTCACTCTCTTCCAAGTGTAAACCTATTACTACAAAATCTAGAAGTTTTAGTGCTGATGATAAAACTTTCATTATTGAAGAAAGTTCTCGTCTACTGTCAGAAATTATTATAGAATCTAGTACTTCTCCATGGCCTGCTCAAATTGTAGCTGTAAAAGACCCAGTGAACAAACACAAAAAGAGACTTTTCATTGACTATTTTCAAATAATCAGCTTATTGCCAAAGGTTGAAAATGTGGTTGGCATATTTTATCATGCATTTCAGCATGATAAAACCTGATCCAGAGGCTCCGACAAGCGTTTCCTCCTCCAAGTCTTGGGGCACTAAACAGAGCTGTTGGAATGTTTGCTTACTATGCAAAATGATACCTAATTTTTCAGACAAAATCCATTAATTAATAACACTACTTTTCCACAGGCTATGGAGGCCTTCAATTAACTCACGAAACAACTAGAAAATGTCACCCTTCAGTCGACGAAAATTTGTCTATTGTGGTTGAATATGATACCTCTGATGTAGCTATTTCAGGTGTGTTAATCCAAGGTGAAAGACCTGTTGCTTTCATGACTAAAACATTACAAGGTAGTAAATTTCATTGCCCAGTGGCAGAGAAGGAAGCCACAGCCATAATAGAAACAGTCTAGAAATGTGTCACCTATTAGATCGGCAGCGCTTTATATTAGTCACTGATCCATGCTCAGTTGCCTATATGCTTGAGAATAGGAAGGGAACCAAAATAAAGAATAGTATGGTTCAAGAATGGTGAATGGAATTAGCCTCATTCAGATGTAGTATTCACTATCGCTCAGGTAAAGAAAAAGTGGCCCTTAATACTCTGACGATAGCATTTTGTTCGGATTTTTCAACTTCATCTCTTAAGGATATCCACAATGGGTTGTGGCATCGAGGAGTATCCCGCTTACTACATTTTATGAGATCCAAGAACCTAGCCTTTTCAGATTGAGACATAAAGAAGACTTGCACTGTATACTGAATTAAAGCCACAGTTTTATTGCCCGCCTGGCTGAACCCCTATCAAAGCCACTCGACCGTTAGAACGTCTAAGCATTGATTTTAAGGGACCATTACCGTTTACAACTCACAATGTATACATGCTCACCTTTGTGGATGGATATTTAAGGTATCCTTTAGCAATTCCTTGTCCGAACATACATTTCTACAATCATCACTTGCCTTAGATGGTTACTGCTACTAGAATGTCTGTGTACATTCATTCAGACATGGATGCATCATTTATGTCTCAGGAGCTGGAATCTTATCTCTCTGGGAGAGGGATTGCAACCACCAGATCCACGCCCTATCATCCTATTGGTAATGGCCAGGTAGAGGTATAAAAAGATTATCAGGAAGGCAATACGGCTTGCACTAAGATAAAGAAATCTGCCTGTACAGCAGTGGGAAGCCGTACTATCTAAAGCCTTACATTCCTTAAGGTCATTACTGTCAACTGCAAACACTACTCTTATCAGAAGATTTTCACATTTCAGCAACGTTCTACTCATTATAACTTCCTACCATCGTGGTTGTCTGCAATAGGACCAGTCTTGTTTCACAGATTTGTAAGATCAGGAAAACATGATCCAGTAGATGACAAGATGAAATTAATGGACATTAATCCAACTTATGCTAATACAAGGTATCCAGATGGACACGCATCTACAGTTTCACACAGGGTTTAGCCCCTTTTCCTAATGGGTCTGATACTACAAATGTGAAGTCAAACATTGTTTCTAATAATAATCAATTACCTACAGTGAATAGTACAGAAAATCTCGCTCTTTCAAGCCACCTGATCGATATGGGTGGGACTGAAGCTTCTACTAATAAGACACTTACTTTGAGTTTTGTGATAAAAGATTACTTATGTTCTGTGATAAAACGACTTTTTTCTATTAAAGTACTGTTTGTCTTCTGTGACAAAAGGAGAAGTTAAGAAAGCAAAATGTTTAGTACAGAACACGACAATATCTGAAGTGTACAATATCAATATCTACAGTCTGCGTAGGAATCTGTTGACACATTCATTATGTAAGCTTATGTTCTATTATCTATCTGTTTAATGAATAATGTCATTTGTCAAGATACTTATCTCACTATTGCTAATTGTGAAACCTTGACTTGTGTTTCTTTTGTGTGAGGATACTTAATTTGTCACAGAATGTCACATGATACGTTGCACATCCTTATGCTGTAGGGATCAGGAGAAGGAAAATGAGCTCACCTGTGCCGTTAGAACAGCTCCCATTCCCGGCACAGTCGAGACCTTCATCGATCAGGGCTTTGGAGGCAGTGTCTGTAAAGTAAAATGGTTTACCCTCAGACTTGGCAAAATGCTGATATCTATCTATGTACATATATACATACATTTATATTTGCATCTTTCTCTCTCTCTCTCTCTCTCTCTCTCTCTCTCTCTCTCTCTCTCTCTCTCTCTCTCTCTCTCTCTCTCTCTCTCTCTCTCTCTCTCAAACACACGCTTACCTTCCACACAAGCAGAATGGGTAAAAGACCAAAGACCGATCACACATTCGGTCCAGCCGTACGTCGCACCGAAGGGCAGCACGTACCCAGCTGGGCATTGGTGGATATGGAACCAGGTGGAGGCATGGGTGTCGACGGCTTGGCTCGGGATCGGATGAGGTAAAAGGCATCGTGTAACATCGAGGACTGAAAGAGAATGAACGCTGTATAGTGTATATATATATATATATATATATATATATATATATATATATATATATATATATATATATATATATATATGTTAGCAAACACTTACATATTGTGCTTGTGTTTGCGTATATGTATGTAAATGTACAAGTATATATATATATATATATATATATGTATATATATACACATACATATATATATATGTATATATATATACATATATATATGTATATATATATACATACATATATATACATATATATATGTATATTTATATACACATACATATATATATGTATATATATACACATACAAATATTATATATATATGTACATATATATATATATATATATATATATATATATATATATATATATGTGTGTGTGTGTGTGTGTGTGTGTGTGTGTGTGTGTGTGTGTGTGTGTGTATGTGCGTGTGT
>NC_091567.1:16150980-16153480 GCF_042767895.1 Penaeus vannamei
ATAGGTACATGCTTCAAGAGTTGGAAGACCACGGCATGTTGTTGATCTTCAAATGACAAAAATGCAAATGGTCGAAAGTCTTTGAAAAGGTTTCCTTTTTTCATGAGAGCGGCTCATCACATATTGCGATACTGAATATATTCAATGCTCATAAAAAAGTAAAACTATATTTTATCACTGACTACAAACAATACTTACGTAGGCCGTGATCTGAAGTAACGGAGCCGATTTACATGCCGTGAATAACTAAAAGGACTACCAGTTACTACCAACTAGCTCCAAGAACAGAAAACAATTCGACGTTACCATCGCCAACGTAGAGGGCGGAGGCGCAGGCGCAGGTCGCCAAGGCTCCCAGCAGGAGGCTCCATAGGACACGCATCTTCACGTCCTGTTGGCACTGACAGGAGGAGGTGACTGCGCTCAGGAGCCAGAGCCACATCCTGCACATCCTTGTTCAATCTCTGTCATCAGGAACATTATCAAAGATTCCCTGTACCGTTTGTGTATTATTATCATTTGTGTTGGTGATATTACAGCTATTCTGATAATAGTGATATTAGTTATGATAACAATAATAAGGGTATTAATAACGAATAATATCGTTAATACTAATGATGATAATATTAATGATAATATCAAATAACAACAGCATCATTAATAATGATGAAAATTATAACAATAACAATAATGATAATGATGATAATGGTGATGACAATGAAAATAATTATATAAAAATGATGAAAAGATGGTGAAGTTGATGATGCTAGCAATAATGATACTAATGATGATAATTATAATAAAAATAATAACAAACAATAGCAATAATAATAATAATAATAATAATAATAATAATAATAATAATAATAATAATAATAATAATAATAATAATAATAATAATAATAATAATAACTAGAAGCACTCAGAGAGCGTATACCTCTGGCAAGGCAGTAAAGAATTACATTAAAATCACCTTTCTCAAGTACACACGTGACGCCCAAGACTATAACCTCTTTAGCGGTAGCAAGGAAATAATGGTAACTGACGCAATCATTAAAAAAATCCTGGATCCTTATCGCCACCAACATTTAATGCAATTTAAGTTCTAAGGCCAAGATACATAACAATAATGATAACGATAATAACAATAACAATAATAATAATAATTATGAATACAATCATAATAATGATGATAAGGATAATGATGACAAGAATAGCAGTAATAATGATGATAATATAATAACCATAATAACGAAAAATAATGAAAATGATGATAGTAACAATAAGAAAAATAATAAAGATAGGAATAATGATGATGATGATAATAATAATAATGATGATAATGATAACAATGACAATAGTTGCAGTAGTAGTAAAAATAATGATAGCAACAACAACAATAATACTAATAATAAAAACAATACTACTACTACTAATAATAACACTACTACTACTACTACTACTAGTGATAACAGTAATGACAATAATGATAATTGTAATATGAGTAATAATAAATCTGATATTAATGACAACAATGATAATGATAATAATAATAATAATAATAACAACAACAGCAACAACGATAAAAGATAATGATGACCATAACAGTAGTAATAGTTTTAGTAGTAATAGAACTGGTAATAGTAGTTTTAGCAGTAGCAGTAGTAATAGCAATGATAGTAATAATGATAACGACAATAATGCTGATGATAGTGGTAGTATTAGAAATAGTAACAACAATAATGATCATGGTAATAATGATAGTAGTAGTAGTAGTACTTATGATATAAAAAGAATAACAAAAATGATGATGATATATGCTATATGTGGTTCGATAACACCAGTGATAATAATGATATTAGTAATAATTATAACAATAATGGAGTGGTAATAATAATGCTAACAATATTGATTAAAGCAATGATAAAAACAATACCAATAATCATAATAATATTAACGATGATAATGAAAACAATATCAATAATAATAATACAATAACAACAACAACCGTGAGCGATAGCAATGATAATGATGTACATGTGATAATGTGACAATGATAATGATAAAAACGGTACGTAAACAGCACAGGGAATCCTTGATAATGTTCCTGATGACAGAGATTGAACAAGGATGTGCAGGATGTGGCTCTGGCTCCTCAGCGCAGTCACCTCCTCCTGTCAGTGCCAACAGGACGTGAAGATGCGTGTCCTATGGAGCCTCCTGCTGGGAGCCTTGGCGACCTGCGCCTGCGCCTCCGCCCTCTACGTTGGCGATGGTAACGTCGAACTGTTTTCTGTTCTTGGAGCTAGTTGGTAGTAACTGGTAGTCCTTTTAGTTATTCATGGCATGTAAATCGGCTCCGTTACTTCAGATCACGGCCTACGTAAGTATTGTTTGTAGTCAGTGATAAAATATAGTTTTACTTTTTTATGAGCATTGAATATATTCAGTATCGCATAGAAATATGTGAAGAGCCGCTCTCATGAAAAAAGGAAACCTT
>NC_091567.1:16180980-16185980 GCF_042767895.1 Penaeus vannamei
TGAAAACGAACGGACAAGTCGGATCTCAGCGTCGCACGCAGGTCGCACGTGGCACTTGTGACGTGCCATACCACCTCAGTGTGAAAGATTTCACATATTTCTGCATGATCGTTTCCAAATGGCGTGCCAAGTGCAACGTGCTACCCTGATGTGAAAACGGCTTAATGGTGTATGTGTTTACATAAATATAATTTCTTCTTCAGCGTGGTTACTGAGTCTATGCTGATTTCTATTGTCTGGTAATTGTCAAATAAAATGTAACCAAATATGATTAATACGTGCTTACTGTACGTAGCAACACAACAATTGTGGGTCCTGGTAACCTTACGTAACACAATGCTACGAGGTGAAGATTACATTTCGCGGGACTGGGCTAACTAGGGTGTTCATCCATTATTAACTATCGTTAACAAAAACTTTTTCTTACAGATGGTCATTGATACGTTAAAGAACCAGTCACCAGGTATCAAGGTATGTTGAAGGAACAAATCTGGCCGAAGGTAAAGTAGGTTTGAGATAAAGAAATAGAGAAAGAGCAGGGGATGTAACAGGGCTGGAAAGAAAAACATAAAAGTTTGAAGAAAAGAGAAGTGTGGAACCGGTGCAGAGAGAAGGAACGAGTGCAGGAAGAGTGAGTAAGAGTATGGTAAATAAACTGAAGGTTAGAGGGGAGGAGGCGATAGCTGCGATAGAGAGATACATAGAGAGAGGAATAAATGTAAATATGAGACAGTGTGACAAGGGATACATAAGAATATAGTGTGAAGGAGGTAAAACGGGAGAGAGGGGTTATTTCACTTGAAAAGAAGCTTTGCTGAAACTGGGAACCGTTCTTGATTTTTATTGCTTCTGTGTATGGCTTCATCTTGGTGTTTTTTTTTCGATAATTCTCGTAAAACGGAGATATAACGTGTTTCTTGTTTTGTTAAGACGGATGTAACATTAAAGTTTCATTTATCATCAAAGCTGGAACAACTAATTTCTTGATTTTAATATTACACATTATTTAAAAATGACGCCCTGTTTTATAGTAACATCACTATGATAACGCATAGTGATATATTCATCTCAGTTAGAGCTTTCATAGCACTTTAAGATTGTCCTTTAAAATGAATCCTTTCTTTCGACTTTTAGCTTTATATAAGGTCATTAGCAAAGCATTTCCCCCACCCCTATGTGCCAAATAAGATTCAAGGGTATGGTTGATAAACTGAAGGTTTGAGACAGTGTGGAAAGGGATCAGGGAAGAAGAGAGGGAGTGATAGATAGATACATAAGAATATAGTGTGAAGGAAGTAGAATGGGAGAGAGATAGGTACAATGAGGGAGGGAGGTAGAATGAGAAAGAAAAAGAAAGAGAGATAGATAGAAAGATGAGGAGAGCGAAAACCGTGAGAAAAGAAAGCAAATGAAACAATCAAACTTATTTAAAGTTACAATATTATCCGTTCCTAAGAGAATTCCATATTTACACGGACACGCAGATTGATAAACTAATCAGTAATTCTGGTTAGAAGACCCTTTGAGATCCGATTAAACATTCAAGGCTAATTTTTGTATCTTCAACAGGAAATGCCGCAGGAACCAAGTTTTTGGAGGAGACTGTGCCGGGAATTTCTGGTTAGTAAGAAATATTGTTACATTTTGGTCTAATTAATCACTTTTTGTTGAATGGTTGATATTACATGGTAAAATATCCATAGTTGATTAGAATAAAAGATTAAAGAAATTTATCTCTTTAAAATTCACAGTAATTAGAATACGATAGGCATTAAATGAGCTGTAGGATTTATAAATTGACATTGGTTATTTTCACTTTGTTGAAACCGGGAACCGTTCTTGATTTTTATTGCTTCTGTTTATGGTTTCATCTTGGTGCTTTTTTCGATAATCTTTGTTAAACTGAGACATATGATTTTTGTTTCGTAAGGGCTTAGATAGAACACGGAAGTTTCACCTATTATCTTACCTGGAACAAGTAATTTCTTGATTTTATTACACATTTAAAAATAATGTCTGGTTTTATGTTAACATCACTATAATAACAGATAAAGTACTCTATCTATTTCAGATCTCTCATGCCACTTTGAGATTGTCCTTTAAAATGGATCCTTTTCTTCGACTATTGCGTGTTTAGAATCCGTGGACATTATACGAACTGCTAGATTTATATACGGTAATTAGCACAGCATCCCCCCATGAGCCAAGTGAAATTCAAATAAAGAAATTCTCAATATTCACAATATATTTTTCAGAATCTGTTCAAGAATGGGAAACGCAAAAAATCCGGAAATTCCCCGGCGACCAAACCTCCAGAGGAAAAGCCCCTGAATGCCGACGATGCAGGCGAGGGCGACGGTGCTGCTGACGGCGACGGCGGCGGGCATCGGAGTGCCAGCCATGAGCAATGAGTGCCTGCATTTTACCTTCTATGGAAACATGCAACCACATATGATTATAATCATATAGGCACATACCCAAACACACCGTTCGCACATATTAGGAGCTATGCACACACACACACACACACACACACACACACACACACACACACACACACACACACACACACACACACACACACACACACACACACATTTACGTGCAAATGCATAAGCAAACGCAGATAAAACACATATGTACACCGACAATCTAACCAAAAAAATACATGTGAATTAGTTAGGTAAAATGTGCTAACTTACTTTTATATGAACTCTATGCAATGAGCCAGCAAGTGATGCCATGCAAGAATTCTAAAGGTTCTAGGGACATCGTCAGCTGATGCCTCATTTAATGAGATGCCGGAGAACCCAAAGCTTAAAGAGTGGCCTCAGTCCGGTACTCGAAGTCGGAGGAGTAATTGTAGTGTATGTAATATCAAACTAGTGAAGATTTTATTTTTATTTTATGCATCTATTATATTTACGCTCGAGCACACACACACACACACACACACACACACACACACACACACACACACAATCACACACACACACAATCACACACACACACAATCATACACACACACACCAATCACACACACACACAAACTCACACACACACACACACACACACACACACACACACACACACACACACACACACACACACACACACACACACACACACACACACACACACACACACACACACACACACATATATAACCGACACACAAACAATAATCAATTAAACGTGTTCAGTTAAATTAGTCAACGTTTTTTTACTATAAATTCAGTACTGCGTATGTGTACACTACTCATTAGAATATATACACATTGCAATACGCAATTGTATATTTGCTCATTATTAGATCTTCGATTTATTACTTCTTAGCAATAATACAAAGCTGAATACTGAATTATACGGATAGACTGAAAATAATCTATTGGTGTTGTGAATCCTTACCTCTGCCTATGTATGATACTCTAAAAATGATTTTGGTTATGATTTTTATTTTGTTCTACTCTACGCTAGTCTCTTCATATCTGCGGAATGCACATGCATTATTTTATGAATCTTGTTAATAATTTAAAGCAATAAATATAGCTTTATTGAATGGCGAATTTTCCTCGTTCTGTTTCTTTTTCATATTATTGTGTCCATATTTAGTCACATCGCAGACCCGTCTTCATGGGTGGCTTTTAAAAAAAGAAAAAAAATGTACACTCGTGATAAGTGTCTCGCCTCGGACAGTTTGAAGAAATTGAAAGGGCTATCAAGTAGAAAAATCTTGATAGTCTATGCATCACTGGAACGTGGCTTACCAAGATATGTTACGTGATTCCATCAACATTTCTAACCAATGTTTATAGATGCGAGACAGGACATGGAAAAAGGGTCTGCAAATGTGTACGAGAAACACTCAAAGCAAATGAGATATCAGCTATAACTTTTAACAGTGCAAGTGTTTGGGTTTCCGTACTAATCAGCATGCTACCAATAGAAACCTGATTGTCTTGTAAAAAAAGTAAAAGAGAGAGAGAGAGAGAGATATGCCATTTAAAAGGAAATCTCCTTTTGGCTTGGGTGATCTAAATGATGACTTAAGCAAGCCAAAGGGAAAGTTAACCGAGCTGATAAAAAAATTGAATGAATTGTTAACAAACCTACACGGGTCACGGGAAATCCTACGTCATTAATATATATATATATATATATATATATATATATATATATATATATATATATATATATATATATATATATATATGGCACGTGTAATAATAATAAACCAAACAACGATAATTGTTGATAAAAAGATCAACTGTCATAGAAGCTTTTTATGACAAATTAACTCACTGTCCATTTCCCAACGAATTAAAACCAAAGAATTGACGCTTTTTGGTTTCGTTTTAACAGATACTGTAAACAAGCAGGTAAATGTCCATAACGGAAGTGATTAAGAATATTACAGATGCCATCGCTCCCTTTCTTATGTCCTTCTCCAATGATAAACGATTAAATCAAGAGCACGATAACAAAGAGAGATAATAGTGGCAAAGCTTTCAGAAATAATAGCTTTGTCATGGCACTTGATGTGATGATGACGTTGGGTTTATCAGCTATGTGTGGTCACTTCAAGATTTTTTTTTCAAAGGGAAACATTCAAATAAAACTCTGAATGTCAAAATGTCAATCCCCCCTGCTTAATGAACAGTCTCAGAAACATCATGTTTAGCAGCCGCCCTCTATTTCACGGAAAGTTTGCAACTGGAGCACATCCATAAGGCCAGACAAGAAGGAAACCAGCCCAAGACTTCCAAATCTGACTCTTCCTCTACTCCAACCGAAGCCCCTGAGCTGCGGACTTGCATCAGCTTCAACTGCACTACATGAAGGCATTGTTGTTGCAAGTTTCTATTCATAACTTAACCTTCTTGCATTCCTCCTTCTGAAACTGATGCAATACCAAGAACTGATGCAACACAGTCTCGCATTAGAAAAATTCAACACACCTCCAGCCACTCAAAACACGAACCTCTTTCTACAACCAGCTG
>NC_091567.1:16203480-16213480 GCF_042767895.1 Penaeus vannamei
ACGATATTTATAATAATGATCATAATGACAATATAATAATTACTACTACTACTAATGCCTCTGCTATGAACATAGCTATTGTTAGAATGTTACCATTATTACAATTGTTATTATTGTCATTCGTTTTATTACCATTATTATTTCTATTATCATTATGGTTGTAGTTGTTGGTACCACTATTACTACTACTACTACTAGGTCTACTTCTACTACTACTATTGCTACCACCATTACTACTACTACCACTACCACTACTATGTGCTGTCAGTGCAGTGGTAGCGTTCTCGTCTAGCAATCTTGCTGACCTGCGTAAAATCCTGCACAGATGGGAACCCTGTCCATTCCTTGCACAGAGGGGTCCTATTTTGTAATAAATGGAAAAAATCTAAATTACTTATTATCTAATTTATATTAATATTACTTTACTATTACTGCTGCTGCTATTGTTATTATTATCATTACTATTTTTGTTACCATTATTACCATTATCATTTCTTATTACCATTATTATTATGAATATCATAACTATTGTTATGTTCTTACCTGCTGTTGTTTCATTTTACCAGTGTTGTTATGATCGTTATCATTTTTATCAATTTATTCTCATTATTGCTATTATTACCATTATTTTTATGATAATTATTATCACTATCATTATTGTTGCAATTATCATAACTATCATTATCGTTATTCGAGCTGAATCAATCCATATGTTTTACTCAAGTTTAGGCCAGTGGAATTCTGGACTCATACAGGAATGTAATGAAAAATTTGGCTTTTCCGAATGAATAGAGATGAAGCATTTGAAAATGTAGAGAACTGAGCGACTTTTCATTTAAATCTGCTAAAAATGAAGAACCACATCACATGAAAACAGATTGCAGTCACATTTTTTTCCGACAAGGATTGAAGATTTCCGACAAAACTGACTCTACTTGAAAAGGTGGACAACCGTCCCCCCCCCCCCGTCCCCTTATATCTCCGCCACTGTCATCATTATCATCCTGATCCTCATCATCACCATCCCTATTCTTATTCATTTGAAGTAAGCAGAAAAATATAAAATAAATGAATAAATAAAAAATCGATAAATGAAAAAAAAAAAAAAAAATTGGTTCAGGTAACCCGACCAACCACTGACTCAAAAATATTTTACTGTTAAATTCCTGTCTACCACAGATCTAAACCCAACGTTTTCAATAATGCCGCCAAAAACACACCCCAAATGCCACAACGGCACACTGAGCTAACCTCGGGGCTTCATCACGTCTATTGGCACTAGCAGATTACCGACGGCACTGCAAAATTTCTCAAAATAATAATAAAAAATAAAATAAATTTAACATATTCTCTACCTACCGACCCACCTCCAGAGGGAGTCTGCTACCTGAACCAAAGTTTCTTTTTTCTGTCAATGTTCTGATTTACTTTATGATAGCCGGGTGTCATTGCTCACTGTGATGTGACGCCTTATTGTTTTTTTCCTTGATTAATATAGATTGACATCGACAGAAACTTAGTTAACGTCAGAGCAATTTTATCAACATATTTTCAATCCGTTCCTGATCATTCCGACTGCTCCTTTGTCCACCGATGCGGTTTTTAGTTTAAGATCCCCTAATCGGTGGATTTCTTTTGCGAGAACTCTATATTCTGATAATTTGTCGAACTCCTTGGATTCAGTGTTTAAAATATAGCTGGTACTGCCATTGATTATAATATGGCAATGGATTTGCATCCGCCATAGACTGGTGTCAATCATCTCTATAAGGAGGTTTTGGGTGTGGGTGTGAGTGCCCACAGGTATGGCTGGTGTGCTGGAGATCGCCGGGGAGAGCCGGGGCGGCTCACCCGTCGGCTAAGGCCTGGTTAGGCCTTGTTGCTGCTTGCTGTGTCTTGCTCGGCTGGAGGATCGTGAGTGATGAACTCGGCAGTTCAGTTCAGTTCAGTTAGATTTGCGAAGTCATGCTTCGCCCAGGCCTTTTCTCTGGAGTGGCCCGGCCTGTGTTAACTAATTCTAGTTAACTCAGATGTTTTCTTTGAACTGCATGCTTATCGTGGTGGCTGGATTGCAAGCAAGCAATCCAGCTGCCATGGAGAAAGCATGTTGCACACCCTTTTTACCAACCCGGCGGCTGTGGTGGGTGGTCCCGGCCTCAGAAATTGTTTGTACACAATTCTGCAAGTAATGTAACAGGGTGGCGTTAGGCTCGCCGCAGTGTTTGCATAACATCGCAGTCTCATTGTCAATAATTTGCCAAGCGCATTGGTAACCTAGTCTTAGTCTGAATAGTATAACTTCGGTACCTCTTTTTGTATTTTGGAGGAAGGGCCAGTGGCTCATAGCCTGAATCATCTGAGTACCACTTGGCAGCGAGCGATTTTGTGATGTTCTCTCTATGTGCTCCCCGGAGGACCGCACACGCTGCAGCTTTGGTACCTTGGCTCAGTCCCCTTCAGCTGGGTTTAACGATCATGGAGGATGGGGGCATACCCCTGCCCTTTTCAGCTAGTTTATCAGCAAGCTCGTTCCCTTGTATGCCTATGTGGCTTGGGACCCAGTTTATGATGATTCTTCTACCTTGACTAAGGATTCTTTGGGCTATGTTTAGTACTGATGTCAAGAGGTAGATGTTATTTGGGGGCATGCTATGCTGTAAGCTGTCAATAGTTGCTCTTGAATCTGTATGAATGACAACGTGCCCTCCCCTCAGGGACGCGTGTGTCAATGCTTCCATGATCGCAACCGTTTCAGCCTGAAGCGTTGAGGCATTGTCAGTGACCTTAATGGATGCTGTGGTATCCTTTGTTGCAAAGCCGGCGCCTGCAGTATGGTTTATTGGATCCACGGATCCATCCGTGTAGTAAGTTATACTACCTGGCGGAGTTATTTGTTCAATGACCCTTTGTGCTTGTGCCTTTGGGGCTAGGCATGGAATATTGATCTTTTCTCATTGTGAGATTTAGAATTGAGAATTCGATAATTTCATTTGCCCACGGCGGGGGTTCTTTGTAATCAGGGTGAGGGGAGTCCATACCCTTGGCAAGCAATGAATCTTTTAGCTGAAAGCGTATCAAAACTCTGGCTGTACGTGTGAGCCAGGAATTGTCCGCAAAAAGCTGGTAATCTTGTTGTAGGCGTCTGAGAACTCTTTGTCTTAAATAGGGGTTTGTGGGTGCCTGCAGGACCTTGGAAAGGAACTGTGCTGCCATTAGGTCAATGCTAGTGTCCATGGACGGTAAATCAGCTTCTATGAGGAGGTTGATGACCTTTATCCACTTAGGTGCACCTAGAATTATCCTGGCTGCTTCGTTTTGTATTGTTTCCAGTTTTTCTTTTAATGTTCTGCTGGAAGCAATGAGGGCGACAGATGCATAGTCAATAATAGGACGGACAGCATGTACATAGAATGATCTTAGTACTTTGTGTCCTGCTCCTATGTGTCTCCCTGTCATGACTTTCATGACTGACAGTCTTTCCTTGGTTCTGTCAAGCAGGTATTGGATCTCCTTTTTGAAAGTGAGTGTGTGTCCTATCCATACACCAAGGTATAGATAGTCCTTCACTCATTCCAGATCCATACCCTGTATAGTGAGTTTTTTGTTTCTGACATTGGTTCTCAGAGCCATTGCTTTGGATTTTGCTGCTGATATTTTTAGATCCGTCCTACAACACTCTCCAGACACCAGGTTCAGACAACGCTGAGCTCTAGTAAGGCAGTGATTGCCAGAGGCTATGATTGCCAAGTCATCTGCATAAGAGATGATCTTGCATCCCTCTGGCAGGTGAATGTCGAGTATGTTGGACATGAGGGTATTAAACAGGGCTGGACTAAGAACCTCTCCCTGAGGAGTTCCATTTTCAAGTGGCATGTGCTGTGAGAGGTGGCCTTGAAATCTGACATTTGCTGATCTATTTTTTAAAATAGTCAGCTATCCAGGCCAAGAGTCTGCCTTTGACTCCTTTGTGGATTAGGATCTCTTGAATGGCAAGCGGACTTGCCAGTTTAAAAGCCTTCTCCAGGTCAAGGAAGACAACCACTGCGGGCGAGGTGCAGATTGTGCTTAAGAGTGTGGAAATGCTATGAGCAGTGCTCTTACCCCTTGTGAACCCATGCAGGTGTTCATGAGGGGGACCCGTTTTCCATCGGAGCCTGTTGAGTACCATCTTCTCAGCTGTTTTACCCAAGCAGCTGAGAAGAGAGATGGGACGGTACTTGCCAGGCTCCTTTGGTTTTGGGATGGGAACTATTGTGGCTTGTTTCCAGCTCTGGGGCACCGTGGCTGTTTGCCAGGATTTGTTGATAACCTGCAAGAATGCAAGTTCTCATGCAAGGCCTAGATGCGAAATGATGGGGTGAGAGATCCCATCAGATCCCGGTGCTGACCCAGAACTGGATTTGTATGATTTTCTTAGTTCCCTAAGAGAGAACAAGACATCCGTTTCATCAGCTTCGAGTGCCTTGTCTCTTATGAGAGCAAGTCTTTCTGGATTTAAGTTTTGTTGTTTTTCTCTCATCATTGGAGGCAGATTGTTGGTGCTGGTTCTGGCAGAGAACTCAAGCACCAATCTGTTAGCCTCTGATTGTGGGTCATGATGAGTGCATTTCGGGGCTTGGCGGCTTGTCGCTTGCCTGACCCGTTTCCACAACTTTGTAAGGCTGGTCTGGTGCCCAAAAGTTTGGCACCATTCCAGCCATTTTTCCATGCCTTACTCTGTTGGCAGTTTCCTTGGCATCCACGACAGCTTCCCTCAACAGGGCTAGATTGTCGGGAGATCTTTGCCGTCGGAAGTTTTTTCTACACATATTAACCCTGTGGTTGACCTCTTTGATTTCGTCATTATAGTACCAGGCGTCTTTGTGAGTTCTGGACCATGGGCGAGTTTTGGGGATGGTTTGTGAGGCTGCCTGGTTTATGGCCTGGATTAGCCTTGTCTCTAGCACATCCACGTTTTCATTATTGTTATTGGGTTCATTGTCTTTCAGACATCGAGCCAAGCCTTCCTGGAAGGCAAACCAGTTGGCCTTGTCTGTTTTCCATTTAGGAATGTGATGTGGTCTTTGGGCTGGACCTGCATCCATTAGTGTGGTGACTATGCCGTAGTGATCACTAGTAACCGTATCATCGACACACCACCGAATTCTCTCCACCATTGTTGCAGTGGCAAAGGTGAGGTCTAGGGCCCCTCCCTTCACATGCATTGGTTCTTTGGTGTTGAGAAGAGCGATCTCAGGGAATGTCTCAAGCACTTCTGCTATGTGAATTCCTGCCGCGTTCGGCCTTTTGCGGGGATTCAGCATGGCTATGTGTGCATTGAAGTCTCCCCCTATGATCACTCGGTCTTGTGCTGCAGTAGCACAGACCTGGTTTAGATCTAAGCTCTCACACAATGGTTTGCTATAAATATATATTTTTATAGGGCCCCCAGGTGGCTGAATCTCAACAGCAAGAGATTCAACACCATCTCCACAGTGCGGCGGGTTGGCTATTAAGGAGCACGGGATAACTTCTTTTACCAGGGTCATCAGGCCTATAGCACCATCCAGGTTTGGAGTGGTGAAGGCATGATATCCTGAGAAGCACACGGATCCCATAGTTAGTGTCTCCTGGAGCATGACGACGTCAATGCTCCTTGCACAACTGACTGGAGAAAGGAATTCTTGCTTTTATAGCTACAGATATTCCACTGCAGAATGCTTAGATTGTGTGCCATGATGGTTACTCAGTGTCACTTGCTTCAGCTTCAGATGCCCCAGTGCTGGTGGCATCAGATAAATACAGATCCTCATTGATTGAGGATTGTACAACTTCCTCTAAGTCAGACACTCCGGTTAAGGCTCTACCGAGGGGTGTACAGACTCGGCCTGCAGTGGGGGCTTCTGCTGCACAGTTTCAGCCTGTCCTGACAGACTAGCTGGGGTTTCACATAATGCTTCTCCTGAAGCTAGCCTGCCATCCAAGGATTTAGGGAGGGGAGCGCTGCTCGTTATCGGTTTGGAGGCTTCTAGCTTCCTTCCCTTCAGAGCTGCCACAGTTTGGGTCATAGCCGTCATTGCGACCTGCACTGCTTTCTCCGCCTCCTCACTGGTTCTCCCTAAGGCTGTTGCTACTGCAGAAACTACAGCACTGAACAGGAGAGTCATATCTTTCTTGTCAAAGAAAAGATTATCATCTACTGGGGGGACCATTGCTGTGGACTTTGAACATTTTTTCCTTAGGTTCTTTTTCTTGTTCTTGCCACTAGCAAGCTTGGGGAATTCCTCTCTGTTAGAGGTATCCAATTTTCCTAAGAGGAAGGAGTCGCCCCGACTCCTTCCTCTTAGGAGGTCGGGGAGTCTTTTCTTTTTGGTTTTTGTTTTTGTTTTTGCCCCAGACGTAGGTGCCTGGGGGCGCAGGGACAAAGTCAGGACGCTTTTTGGCTAGCTCCTGCTTTTTAATCACTGCCTGTTTCCTGACAGAGCAAGCCAGGCTCCAGGCATGATGCTTTTTGGCACAGTTTGGACACTTGGCTGTTGTGTCCTGGCCATCTTTGTGTGCCTTGTTACACACTTCGGTTTCGTGTGCCTCGCTGCATACACCACATTTGGCTTTGGCCTTGCAGTTGGCCTGGTGATGCCCAAATTTCTGGCACGTGAAACACCTCAAGGGCTCTGGCACATATGTCCTGAGCTTGTATGATCCCCAGTTACCCAGATCAAGGGTGGTGATTGGGGCTCCCTTGAGGATAACCAGGACTTGTCTGGTTGGAGACTTCCCTTTGGTCATGCGGGTAGCCTCCACCACTTGTGGGAGAGACGTGATCACCTCCACGTCGAATCCTAGTGGGAAGCCAAGTAGCACCATCTTGGACTTTTTCTCTTGGGAGGTCAGTGGTGAGATACACACCTTTCTCCCGTCTTTTAGCACCTTGATTTCCTGCAGGAAGTTCATGGTGGCTTTGTCTTTGGGGGCAATGATCATGCCCTCATCTCTAGAGATTCGGATTGAGAGTCTGACGTTTCTTTCCTTCTCCAATGCCCTTACCAGCTGGTATGCATTGTCGAAGACCAGGTTTTTTTGGTACCTTAAACCGCGTTAGTCGACTTGGGGTGTGCTCTGCCTCTTCTTCAGAGCCAGTTTCCACCCTTCGTCGCTTCACGCCTCCCCTTTGCAGGGGTTTAAGGCCTTTAGAAGTGGGGGCAGCTGGTTTGGTTGGTTCATCTGGAGCCCCTTCTTGACTGAGGGAGTTCTGAGGGGAGTTCAGGTTTCCCTCAGTCTGGTGTGCATGGACAGACTTTGTTTGGTGTTTCTGTCTTGTCCTTGCTCGGTTCAGCAGGCCGGACACGTTCGGCCTACTTTTGGTTTTTCTTTCGCCCCCCTGCAACCTTGAAAGGCTCCAGGGTGACTACCATGTTCAGATTCATTTTGTGGTCATTTAGAGAGTTGGAAACAGATTGGTCCCCTTTCGGGGATTATCCTTATACCTACTCTCAGGGTGAGGTCTTAAGAAGGGCCTCAAAAAAAGCTCTGATCCCTACACTCGACCCTTCAGCACCACAGAACAGGAGATCCCCCTGGGTGGGCTGAACTCGGAGTTTTGGTATGGTAAACGCTCTGCACCCCAATTCTGCTACAAGGGGGGGGGGGGGTGATCACGTCACCGCAGCCCAGGCGAATGTTGAAAATCGACGTTTCCCTCAGGCCCAGGCTGCACCAGGAAGTCAGAAAGAGAGGGCAAGAGTTAGGCACAGAAAAGTCGCCCTTGGTGCGTGGCCACAAACTATGTCCAGGACCAGAGGGTACAGACCAGGTTTGTAACCTCGCTCTCCAAGGGAGCGGTAGTGGGGCACTTACTACAAGAGAAGTCCTGGCCAATTGTCGCGGCGAACCACGAGAAATTGGCGGAGCTCTCTGTGTAGTTTGTTGTCAAAGAGTATCAATCAAGCTCAAGTCTAGTGGCTTTTGCTCTGGAGGATCACGCCAAGTGGGTGACAATAATGCCTCGCCAATTAGGGGATCTCTCTCTGTACACCACAGGAGAGAGGGCCTGTGAAGTGTGAACTCGGCCCGGGTGCGGGAGCTTAAGTAGGTCTGATCTGTGTAAGCAACCCGGGAACGAGGGGAGCCTACGGTCCAATAGGCGAGCCGTGAGGTGTCCGTGGTCAACCAATCAGGTCTCGTTATGAGTCGTCGAGAAGCTGCTGATGGTGAGGGGGTCGGCTACAATAAGGCATTTTTTTTTTTTTTTTTACTAGTCGGGCAATATCAGACCTGTTTTCATTGATGGTCTGTATAGACTGTAAAATCCCATAAAGTAAGTGCAGTTCTTAGGATGGGGAACAGAAATGTACTTGGGATTAAGTGTAACAACTGACCAGCAGGTTCTATTTTCCCTTATATGCACGCAGTTCTTGAAAGTAATGAGCACCTTACTACACAGTCGACCGCTGACTTACCAGCAGCCTCTGATCCTCTACTACAAGAACAAAGCCCTCATATTCAACCAAGAGAACCTTCCTTTTGGTCTCCATCCGCTGTCTTTGCACGAGTAGGATTCTGTCCGAGTTGTGGCTTTTGCTGCCATTCCTTTAGTTGGAGTGATGGTGTGGTCCATATCAAATTGCATATCATATTGTTCTTGATCAGTGCTTACTTCTCTTTCATATTTATTCGCCTCTTTCCTTTATAACCCTGTCATGTAATCTCTGTTGTTTTGGATATACGCCATGAACCCTATAGCTGCAAACTTTTCATCCTTTTCTAGGCAGGTAAACTATATTTACACCTGCCCCTAGGTGGTACATTTGCTGTGACCAATGTTCTTGTTTTAGCATCCATCTTCGAAGATCACGGATGGTCCAGTAACGTGTTAAACGATACTTAACTTCCGTACAAATGAACTCTCAACATCGTATTTGAATTCACTTTTTTCTAATATCAGTCTTATTCTCCTTGAACATTTTTTTTTCGAATCCCTTTTTTCATACATTGTGCTGTATGCATCTGCTCTCATTTACTCTCATAAAGCATTTATATTCTCCCTGGTCGAGTTCCTTGCTTATCACTAAGTACAACGGAAGAGGTTTGAATGTTCCAATAGTACATTTGTTATCATGTTATCACAAACTCTTTTAACTATCGCTAAGAGACCTTCCAGATCTTAAACATTATTGTGATATAATGTAGTTTAAGGTCGTTCATGAAGAAAACATGAGAGATGGTTTTATCTGATATTCTGTAGCAATAATTAGTTCTGTTTAACGGGTGGAAGAAAATCACCTTCAAATTTACCACAATTTATGTTTATGATATTACCAATGTTCACACTTTTGTTGTGGTTTAAGAAGAGCAATGTGTTCCACAAAATCAAGCATTGCTGATGAAAAATTCTGATTACGAGTTACATTTTGGAAAGCTGTAGTCCTTTCGTATCCATGAATAAGAATAAACCGAATGCTTTTCGACGGTCTATCATGCCGAAGATTTATTCCGGTTTTATAGCTGGTTTTCGAGTACCATACTGTCGATTAGCAGCTGATCTTTACTAAATCAACAACCTCTCAGCTCAAGCGGTATGAGGTTGTTTCTATCAAGAATTGATGTGTTTTATATGTAGTAATTCAGCACGTGATGGGTCCATCCTAGACATGCAGATGCTTTATGGGGGTTTCACAATGTCAAAGAAAGCTTGAGTTAATAGTTCATGGACTGAAGGTGGTAAATTAAGCAAAAAATTGGATATTTATGTCCGGCTGATTACCATTTATGTGATTTTGAAGGGGCTTTCCTCAGTTCATTTACTGGCAGATCTATCCATTCTTAGTTTGTTTCGAGCTCCGAATGGTCATCCACTGTGTTTCTTTATATCCTATCACTGGCGGTTATTATTATTATCATTATCATTAATATTATTGTTGTTAAAATTAATATTATTGTTGTTGCTGTTATTATTTTTATTATTATCATTGTTATGTGATTGTTATGTTATTGTAGTTGTTATTATCATTATTATGATCAT